>NC_043995.1:31521580-31531580 GCF_902150065.1 Myripristis murdjan | reverse complement strand
GGGCAGTTAGCATCAAAATTGATATGTGACTATTACTGTCATTACAGTAACTAAAATCTCTATATTTATATCAGCGTCACTGTGTTTACTCAAAAGTGAAATATTCACTTTGTGGAAAATTTTCAGCCACCGTCCAAACTGATACATTTGTGTCTGAGTCATTTCAGTAACTCAAAATCAAAATATCAAAATATCTATTAGCATCATTACGGTGATTCAAAATTGATAAATCACCACTGTTGCAGCTGTAAGTATTATTCCAGGACCTCAAAATCTACGCATTCATGTCTATTACAATCATTACGGTGCCTAAACATGACTCGGCATAAAAATTGATCGATCAGTTCCTGCTTGCTCCTTCACACAGCAGCTAAAAATGTATATATTTGTTTGTCTCAGTGCCAAAATCAATACACTGACATTTATTATATACAGAAATTATTATATACATATTAGATACAGAAACTGATCTCATGCATTAGTTTGTATTTTTGTTGTCACAGAGGATTTCATTACAGTTGTGCAAAACCAATGTGTTTATGTGCATTAGTGCTGTTAAAGTGACTAAAAATCAATACATTTCTGTCAAAACTGATATTTCCATCATTAGTAACATTGATTTATAGCCATTATGTCAAGGTGGTGACATTAATTAGACAAAATGTTGATCTTTTGAAATGTTACATACAGCACCTGTAACCTCTTAAAGGGCCATACCACGGATTTTGCGTGTTTTAGCCGAACATCTGCACAGTGTCTAAACTTTCCTGTGTTTTTTCTCCAGCCGCTGGTTTCCATTCATTCCACTACGATATGAAAATGAACTTTCAGAGACTTCAGACTTTCTTCACACTAGTATTCCAGGACTTTTCAGGACTTTTTCAAACAGAAACGCTCCCTCCGCCAGGGAAAATAGTCCCTAAGCGGGGAAACGTTTTGCTTTCCACAGCCAATCATCAGCTGTGTGGTTTCTGAATGTTGAGGACTTGGTTCACCGCAGAAGCAGAACATTATGAGGCGGCTGCTTCAACCAAAAACTCACATTGTGACACAGGTAGTAGTCGCGGTAAAGGGATCAAACGCTCAGAATCAGTGGGAATGGCCCTTTAACAGCAGCTGCAGCCCTCAGCTGATCAAGACCTGCAGCAGAGAGAGCCATCGCTTCCTGGCAGGGCAACAAGTGTGATTTTCGGGGAACTGGATCGAGGGCGCGTGGGGGGTTGGGTGGTGGTTGAGGTGTGGGGGGTGGGTTTGAGTCACCCGTCCTGACCGGTGACCCCGTGTGTGTGTGTGCGTGAGCGACGTCACGCTGCGCCGCGGCGTGTTTACGGTAAACCAGGCGCCGAGGAGGACGCCGCTCAGTTTCCAGAAACATCTTCACACATGTCGTCATCCCCTGGAACGCAGCTCGGAGGAGACGCTTTGGAATGTGTGTGTTGTTGCATGTGTGTGGGTGAGTGTGTCTGTGTGTGTGTGTGTGTGTGGGTGTGTGTGTGTGTGGAGGGAGTTGTTTGGTTTATGGTTTCATTATGATAGCAACTAATCACAACAGCCGAGGGGAAAGCGACATGAGAGCTCCCAGGAGACGAACATAAAGTCAGTAAATGGAGACATTAAAGACGACTGATGTGTGTGTATGTGTGTGTGCATGTGTGTGTGTGTGTGTGTGTGTGTGTGTGTGTGTGTGTGTGTTTGGAAATGCCTGCACTTGAACATGTGTTTTTGTATAAATGTGTGTTAGTACATGCGTGTTTTTGTATTTGTGTACGTTTCTTCATAAGTGCCTGTGTGGGTTTGTTTGTGAGATTGAAACTGTACGTGTGTGTGTGTGTGTGCATGTGCGTGTGTGTGTGTGAATAAATCATCATATTTTCTCTGAAACGACACCAGCCGTGCTCTGCAGTTTTTGTTTTTGCTTCATGTGACTGTTTTGCTCTCCCGCTGATATTATTGAGATGGAAATTCACTGTAATCGCTGTTTACTTTGAATAAATGGAGTTTTTCTGTTCACTGCTGAAGTTGAGGGGTTAGACATCGACCTCTCCGTCCATGACACACACACACACACACACACACACACACACACACACACACACACACACACACTGTCTGTCTGTCTGTGCATTTTTACAAAACTTCTGCAAATAATGGACCTTATCCTTATAGAACATTAGATATCGCCTTTTTTCAGACATGTTGACATTAGTAGTTGGGCATCACTAACAGAGGTGGGTCGTAACGAGTTACATTTACTCCGTTACATTTACTTGAGTAAGTTTTTGAAAAAAATGTACTTCTAGGAGTAGTTTTAAATGACTATACTTTAACTTTTAGTATATTTGTGAAGAAAAAACTGTACTCTTACTCCGCTACATTAGGCTACACTGAGCTCCTTACTTTTCTTTTATTTCCCCGCGTACGGATCATTTTAATGTTTTATTTTGTTAAAGAGAGAGAGAGAGACATCTGCCAGGCTAAACCATGTGACTGTGTTTCACCAATCAGACGTCGCCGTAGCCGTGCACCCTCGTCACGTGACCATACTCAATCTCAGCAGCGTCATCACGTTGAAATACGACACACGCATGGCCCGACGTCATCATAAATCAGTATAGTCCAAATACATTCATCATGTCTTCCTTTTAACTAAAAGACGTTTTTGTTCCTTTTAGTCAGACATGGGATGTTTATTTACCATGACAGTTTCTGACCGGGTGGCCGTGCACACCGTGTGGTGCTGCACCAGGTCTGCCGGATCTACCGGGTGTGCCGTGCATACAGACTGCCGTAGTTTCATTATAAACCGACTTTTGTTTTGTTTAACGGATAACCGCTCGACTTTCATATCTGGCCACCGTGCATGCCTCTCTGCTCTGCCGCTCTGACCGGCAGCAGCACCCGAGCAGCAGACGGACGTCACTGACGTCATGACGGTGATGTTTTCAGCGAATCAACAATCAGAGAAAATATAACACATCAGACACTGGAGTGGTTTAGAGCCTATGTAAGACTTGAACTTGTTTATAGTCACAAATGAGTACACATGATGAGTGGAAAAATTTACAATAGAAAACAGGTCAGATTTGGCGTGAGATTTCTCTCCTGAGCGTGAGAGCGTGAGATTGAGGCTGAATGTGTGACTGTCACGGTCCATGCGTGAGAGTTGGCAGCCCTGCAGTGTTTAGGTGCTCTGGAGTGATGGTATTTATCAGCACTGGAGTTATCAGGAGACTTTAGACAATGTCAATGAATGACCAATTATTTTATTTTTATTTATTATTTTTATTATTTATTTTACTTGAAGATTATTTTAATTTAAGCTATTTTTTGATTTAATTAATTTAATTGTATTATTTTATTAATTATTTTGTATTGTTGTCTGTCTGATTGAATGCTTGTGTTAAAAAATAAAGACGTTACTCAACAGTTACTCAGTACTTGAGTAGTTTTTCCAGCAAGTACTTTTTTACTCTTACTCAAGTAATTATTTGGATGACTACTTTTTACTTCTACTTGAGTCATATTATTCGGAGGTAACAGTACTTTTACTTGAGTACAATTTTTGGCTACTCTACCCACCTCTGATCACTAATGACAGTAATTAAAGTTTTGTCTCGTTTAGCCACGTCACTCATATTGTTAATGAATGTCAGTCGGAGTTACCCTGTGATTTCATGTCAGAGCAGCTGCTGTGAAAAATGTCCATTAATAAATAATTAGAGACCACAACAGTTTGTCTGGTTTGATATTTTTTACTCTGTTCCTGGAGAGTATTTGTAAGGGTTACTTTTTACCTCACGTTAGAAACATAAATTCCACATAAACCTGCTCCTCCTTCTCCTCTGGCCTCTCAACTATATCATGAAGTAAAATAAAAAGTGAAATAAAATGTTTTTTTTTTTTCCACAAGCAAACTGTTGAGGGAATTTGGCATCTCATGGTGTGTTAATTTTCCAAAGCTGATTGGCAACATTTAATTGTCATCTTATTTTGCTGCTACATTTACTGTACGCTAAAAAAAAAAAAAAAAAAAAAATCCATCTTAACAAGTTATTTAGCCTCATGTTCAGTTGTTGTCTGTGTTGATCTCGTTTTTCTTCAAACATGGAAAAAAATCTGCCAGTGGGATGAAATAATCCCTGGTGTTTCCACCGCAGTTTAACTTGTTTCAGGATTTTTTTTTTCTTGGAAATAAGTATAAAATAAGACAAATCAGCCACTGGGATCAAGGAAATGACGTTTGAATTTGAGAAAATTCTGGGAACAAGTTCATTAGCGTGGGATTATCTCATGCCTCTGGCAGATTTTTTTCTCTTTTTTTGGTTTTAAGAGAAAGGTTTTAACACTGAAAATGAGACTGAAGGAGTTCTTCAGATGTAGAGATTAGATTTTTTTTTTCAGTGTTTCTGAATTCGTCACCAGCTCAGTCAAAGTTTCACCTCATCTTACTCCATCTTGTCTTTGGCAGCCCTCCTCCTCCTCTGCCTCCTCGTCACACATCGAGCTTCTGTCTGAAGAGAAATGTCTGATGTTTCATGATAACAGATGCCCACAAATTTCAAGGGAACTGCAGCGCTTTTGAAGAATATTCAGAAACACGAGGACCTTCGCTGTCATTCAGAGTTTCAGCATTTACCATGACGTTTTTACAAAGCATGCCGTATGTAATTGTAAAAATAGCGATGTGCCATAGGCATCGACGGCGGTAAGTGGGCAGTGACTCTAAATAGCAGCAGTCTTCTCCTTTAAGGAGTATTCTTCAAAAGCACTTTGGTTTTCTTGAAATTCGTGGGCGTCTCTGCTGCTTTGGAAAGAAAGTCAACATCTGAAAAGGAGGCCTGCTGATGATAACGCAGAGAAGAGTCGAGCTGGAACTTTAATCAGCGCCACGGGGGAATTTAGTTTTTATGAAAGATTGAGTGTCACCTCACCTCACGCAAGTGGGAGGCAGGCCTGACGTTTCAGATATCATCCCCCCGCCTCCAGAACATCCTCCCGGTCAGAAAAAGGCTGTGAAACCCCGGCTCTGAGTGCTGACGCTGAGCTAGTGGAACCTGCTGTGTCAACGGGTGACTGAGAAGTTTCCCTGATAGTAATAATAAGATCGATAAAACAGGAAGAGGCGAGCTGCAGTGCGCAAAAGTGAAAGATGCTGAGTCAAAGGGCGGGGGAGCACCCGGCTTTTTCAGTTGGGCGATGAGGTAACGGGTCGATACTGCTTTCTCAAACGGTGACTCGCGGTGGGACCTCCACACAGACGTGGAGTTTCTGCTGCTTGCTGCTCCGCGGGCCAAACGCCGGCCTGAGCGCCGAGAGGCTGCAGAGTCAGGGCTGCTGAACGGAAAAAAACAACAACTTTTTATCAATAAACCAATTCATAAAAACTTGTTCTATTATAAAACCACTGGGCTTTGCTCCTTTGCTTTTCCTGAGAGTTGAGAAAACTGAAGTTTATTAAAAGTTCTGACAGTCGGTTCCAGGTTATTGCATCAAATATGTAACTGAATACAGTCTCTTCTAATACAGCTGCATCAGCTGAAGGTCATATGTTCAGTTTCTGTTTCTTTTATCTTTTTTGTTGCTGCTATAACTTTTTAATGTGCTCTTTCATAGTTGTTTTCTAGTTTATGGGCCCATAGGGGAAAAAAATCACATATTAATAGCCTGTATAAATCAGATTTACACTGTGAGGCAACATGGCAGCGTAATACAACAGATAAACAACAGATAAACAATGCAACACAGGCTGGGGACCATCAACACAAAGAAAATTGGGTGATTTTCATGTTTTCATGTCATTTGAGAATTGATCTTCTCCTCTATGGGTCTGGAAAGTTCTACATCCCCTGGGTTGGTTCAAGTTTTTCAAAACCAATTCGATAAGCCGCACAGCTGACGAGCTGAAAATGAGGCTGATTGTCTTTGTTTGTGAAAAGTCGACATGCTGGAGATCAGTGGGAGGTGCAGACGTCACTCAGCCTGGCACAGGAGCCGATGAGCGCTCGGTGTTATTCAGCGCACGTACGGCGGCTGGGACATTTTTTAATTCTATTTTTGAGCTTGTGAAAGTCCTGTGTGCACAGCTGGGGGAGTGGGCTGGGCTGTGTTTCTGCTGATGACTGTGCGGATGACAGAAAAATACAAATACAATCCATTTCTCTTCCTTTCCCGGGGCTTTTACTCTCTCATCTCGTTCACCTCGCCCTCCTCTGCCGTGGCTGCAGCCCACGGGGTCACGGCGGGCGAGGAGATCAGCCACACGTGTGCGCAGCGTTCGGTCTGGGTGCCGAGGCTCCGGGGGTTTTACTGAGATTTGTCTGGGGATGAAAGCCAGAGCAGAGACGTCTTCCCATTTCCTGTCCCCGTCTTAAAGCTCGGCACGACACGGAAGCCGACATAAAGATTCACGACTCTCCACCCGGGAGAGAGAGCCTGCTTTACTACGAGCCCAGCCGCTGGGACTGGGATAACGTGTGTGTGTGTGTGTTTAGTTTAGTTTATTTCAGTCATAATTGTACATATACGCATACAAATCAATAGATAAAAAACAGCGACAACAAAATTATATTGACTGAAAAGGTGTAGGCTGCAGTTTAAGCTTATGTTACCTACCCTTTTTACGTATCATGTAAGCAGCTCCTTTTCCATACATGAACAAAACAACAAAAAAACATAATCATAAACGGACTAATCATACCTGGGTTTTATATTTGTTTACCACCTTGTTCTTTTTAATACACAAAGTGAACTACACGTTTTTAATTCCTCGTCACGACCATTCCACAGGTTCACCCCTTTGACAGATACACATCTGCTCTTCATGTTTGTCCTTGCTCTTGGTTTTTTAAAAATTCCTAATCCCCTGATGTGTGTGTGTGTGTGTGTGTGTGTGTGTGTGTGTGTGTTACAGGTAAAGACAACATCATGAAATGTCCAGTAGTTACAGTAAACTTGCATATTTGCTCACCCTCATGTCTCCCTCTTGCACTTTCCAGACAGTTTGTTGGTTATTTGTCAATAAATTGTCAATAAATTTTTTGAATTTTGAATTAAACAAATGTCAATAATCTGGAGGGATGCAGGCTCATGTTTTTGGTTCACTCTCAGCTGCTGAGATCTAGCTCAGGCAGCTAAGAAGCTACTACCTAATCTGTTCTCCCATGTCAAACCTCCTTCCGATCTGTTTCAAATTGTAAGTATTCAATATAATTACGCTTTAAAATAATGATCGTTTTTCCCACGACAAATTGAAAATGGCTGGTCGGATTCATTTTCCTCCAGATGAATATATAACATTCTGAAATGAAGCCCTTTACTTGACACTAAGTGAGCTCTTTAAATTACAGCGCACCATCATTTTAGCTGAATGACCAAGCAACACAGGTGAAGTGGTGCTGACGGGCGAGTGTGTGTGTGTGTGTCTGAAGTGTGTGACTGTGTTCCTGTATGTCAAACACTTTTTCTACACTTCAGTATCTGGAGTTTAAATAACTGGATTTGAGGGTTGTGGTGTATCTGAAATGTGATTTACACTGCAAAAACTCAAAATCTTACCAAGAGTATTTGTCTTATTTCAAGTCAAAAATGTCTTTTTTCTAGTCAAATTTTTACTTGTGACACAAGTGAACAGGGAAAAATTTGCTTGTTCCATTGGCAGAATTTGTTTCTTGTTTCAAGCTAATTTTAACTTGTTTCAAGTAAATTTTCACTTGAAACAGGTGAAAATTGTCTAAAAACAAGTTATTTCTGAGGTGATCTTGTCTTATTTTAAGTGTAATGAGATATTTTGACTAGAAATAAGACATTTTTGACTTGAAATAAGACAAATAATCTTGGTAAGATTTGACTTTTTGCAGTGTATGCAGATAGGTGCTGGCCAAAATCCTTATCATCCATCTACAGCTAATATCACAACACTGAATAACAAGAAAGATGACGCTGAGATGTTCCAACACGCCGGTAAGTCAGACGTCACCGGATCATTTAAGTCATTTTGCACATCGACACTGCTTTTTGTGCCAAGTCTCCACACCACGACCACATTCACCTCCCGGTCAACCAGTGAGCAAATAAACCAAGAAAACACACGGAGCCGCCAAGGGTTCAGATTAGAGCGAGTGAACATTTATATCATAATTTACATTTTGACATTTTTGCACATAAATAACAATGTAAACCAGAATGTAAACAGAGACAGAGTCCTTTAGGGAGGGGAGGGGGGGGGGGTCTCCTCTTAAAGCTCGGACCGAGGACACACACACAGAGAGAGAGAAGCTTTGGTCAATCAGACAGAAAACGTCAAGTTCAAGGTCTTAATGCCAACCGGGTTCAGTGGTGTTGGTGCACAGTGACGCGGTGCGAGCATCGGCGCTGGACGAGGGGGGGGGGGCAGTGCATCAGAAGGCCGAGGTGCTTTGGTGTGTGCCAGGGGTTTGTTTCTGTCTGTGAGTGTGTGTGTGTGTGTGTGTGTGTGTGTGTATGGAAGGGGGGGAAGGGATTATTCCTTAACTGAAAAGAAAACCAAAAATAAAAATAACATCTAGAAAACGAGACCACAGCTAAAGAGCGAACACTTCATCATCATATACACACACGTTACATCTTCTCTTCTTCGCCGTTTCAATTCCTTTCAAGTCCTTCTTCAAATTGCTTTTCATTTCTTTTTTCTTTTTTCTTTTCTTTTTTTTTTTTTTTTCTTTTTTTGGTTTGTGTTTGAATTTAAAGCCGAGTGTACTTTGGTTTCTAGCCTCCATGTGAATCCCCAAATCTGAGGAGGTTCACATCATAATTTTTTTTTTTTACAAAATATATTTGGGTGCTGACAGTGTTTTGGAAAAAAAAAAAGAAAGAAAGAAAGAAAGAAAAAAAAAAGAAGTTCGTTATGTGCTACATGTTGAGCGGGCGGAGCCGCCGCCGCTCCTTTGGACCGCGTGAAGAGCTGCACTCCAGTTCAGTTTTGGTTTCTTCTTCTTCTTCAAGTAGCAAAAAAAGCAAATAAATAGGAAGCTCCCACCTTCAGCTGTCCCTTTGAAAACACACACACGCTCACATTCACGCACAACTCAGTCACACACACACACACACACACACTGAGGTAACCGTTGTCAAAAAAAAAAAATACAAAAAAATGCCCTTTTTCATTTAATTTAAATTAAGTAGGTTTTAAAAAAGGGCATGGACGTTAGGGAAGCGGTGTGGCAGGGTCGAAGGTCAAATAAAGCTCTCGTGTCTGAATTCATTGATGTGCCCGCCTTTGGCAAAACGACGTCACACAGCTCTTCAACCCTTTTTTTTTTTACCTGCTGTATCGTTGTTTTTTTTTTTTGTTTTTTTTTCTTAAATTTAAATAGACAAAACCCTGAATAGTGGACACCCCTGTTTGTGTGGGTCAGAGGTCAGAGGTCAAGCCTCGCAGGACGGATACAGGCATACAGAGAGAAGTATCTACACAGAAATGGCCACAGAGGAACAAATAATAATAACAGGAAAACATTTACAAAGAATTTACCCGATCGCTGTAACCATCCCTTCCACTTATTGCTCGTGAAGACGACAACAACAAAAACAACAAAAAACAGTATAATAAATTAAGGAGGTTATATAATAACAACTAACTGATCATAAAACAAAGACATTTGAAAAAAACAGACCAAATAATAATAACAACAATAATGATAATAGCATTATATTAATTACATTAAAGGTAAATCCACGGTAGATGATTGTCTCTAAGGAAAGCAAACGACGAAAACGCTAAGTAGTCTTGGGACAGTGTCTCTTGTAGCCCTGAGTACGCGAGTCCCTGATAGGTCGGAAAACCCGGTGTGGTCGTGACATCACTCCACCAAAAAGAGTTATTTATTTACACCTGTCGCTCCCGGCAACCCAGGTCTCTGAGCCGCGCGGGCCGGCTCCGTGTCCTTCGGGGTCAGAGGTCGCCTAGGCGTGCTCCTCGGACTCCTGCTTGACCGTGACGTTGGCGGGGAGCGGCGGCACGGGG
>NC_043995.1:31504080-31516580 GCF_902150065.1 Myripristis murdjan | reverse complement strand
TTTTTTTTTGGAAAGAAATCAGGTGAGTCTTTGATGTGCGACCAAAAATGCCATTCAAATCACCAAATAGAGTTTTTTTTTTTTTTTTTTTTCTGAGGATGAGCCCGCTGCAGGTAAACAGCAGCAACAAGTCACTGGCAGGTCAACAGGAGCCTGCAGGGCCAAATGACAGGGTCGCATAATTAAAGACACACACACACACACACACACACACACACACACACTGTCCCCGGTCAGGGACAGTAGGTGTGTGTTCATCTATTTGTATTTTTCTTAAGACCAAATGTCCTCACAAGAATAAAAAAAAAATCTGAAATATATATGCTAGTAACACAAAGACAACAACAGTGCTGTGTGTGTGTGTGTGTGTGTGTGTGTGTGTGTGTGTGTGTGTGTGTGTACATTTTCCATGATTTATTACTGAAGTGACTGCTTTTCTATCATAATGGAGAAATATGACGCAAGTTTCTCTCATATGAGACAGCCACACACACACACACACACACACACACACACACACACACTGTCTCTGGTCCTTTTATTGCGGTTGAGCAGCAGAGTTGAGTGTGTGTGTGTGTGTGTGTGTGTGTGTGCGCATGCTTTCATGTTGAAAGCGGGTCTTTAAGTGTGTAAGACTGTGGCATTAGGGCCATATCCCCTGTCTGTGTAATTACACTGTCACTGGCACACACACACACACACACACACACACAGAGTGATGGCACTAACAGAGATGAAAGGTTGTCGGGATGTGTACTGTATGTGTGTGTGTGTGTGTGTGTGTGTGTGTGTGTGTGTGTGAGATAATGACAGGCTAACAGTCAGAGAGGAAGGAGACACAGCTCCATTCAAAAACACTGTTAGGCTTTAAGAGCGGCGACAGGACACACACACACACACACACACACACACACACACATATTTAAAAAAGAACAGTGTGTGCACATGGTGTTTGGGCGCTGCACACACACACACACACACACACACACTCTGAACGCTGCTGCTGAACTGATGAAGTCGTCCTGATAAAATGTAAAACACTGATGAATAAAAATGACGGTTTATCCCTTTAACTTTGTGTTTTGTCGTCTGGTTGTTAAAAATATCCTGCGTGGATCATCTCTGGTCTTTTATCAGCTGATGTGCCGAACATGTCAAACATATTTCTCAGATGATTTGATTCATGAAAACACAAAACTGAAACACTTGGTGACCCTTCACAATAAGAGTCCAACGATTAACGTTAGTTAATGCTGTAATAAACATGAAGTAACAGATAATAAACATGAAGTAACAGGTAATAAACATGAAGTAACAGATAACTAACCGTTAACTAATGTGTCTAAGAATCCTGTACTAATGCTGTTCATGCTAAGGTATTAATTTATATGTTATTTAAGGGTTATTGTAGATATGATTAACATTAAACAGTAAACAGTAACAGTAAATGCCATAATAATCATTAACTAACAGTTAATTAACCATTATGGCATTAACTAACATTAACTAACATTAATTGTTGTACTCTTATTGTGAAGTGTAACCAAACACTTCATTAAAAACAAAAAGACCAGACAGGTCAAATCATTATGACTCCTCTTTGCAGAGAATTGAATATTGTTGCTACTGTAGTTTTCTATCACATTATAAGACTGTAAGTACTGTTGTGAAGTGTTTTAAAACTCATGTTCTTAATTTAAAAAAGGACATGACTATTATTATTATTATAGCTATGCCTGTTGACAGTCAGTCTGACAATACAAACGTGATCATTCAGCTTTTAATGTGAAATGAAATGAAAATGATGGTTTTTCCTGACATCAAAAAGCTGTTTCTCTCACTGAGTTTAATGTGCAGAGGCTAAATTATTGCTGCAGCTCAAATATCCTCCATATCCTGTTAACTGGTTTACACTCCATCAGCAGCTCCTCTGATGTTTTGTGTGGAAAAGCTTCCTCTGTGAAGCGTGTGTTTTTTTTTTTTGTTTTTTTTTTTGGTTTGTACTGTTTGTTCCGAATATGCAAATAGTACAAATAGTTCCTGATTCCTGATTGCACAACATAATATAGAAATGAAAATTGAGGAAGCAAAATAATAATAATAATAAAACACAGAAAAACAGAAAATAAATAACATTCAAAAAGGAGTGAGAAGAAGCTTGTTAGCTCTCATCCCTTTGTCTAAATAAAAAAATCATATATCTGTATAATTATATATAATGTGCCGTCAGATAAAGGTGGTGCAGTGAAGCTTAAAGGCTCAGAGCCCCAACACTGGGCTGAGGCTCGGAGACTATCAAAATAAAAGCGTGTCCTTACTGAGCCTCTGCATCATGAGCTCGCCGGACGGCGGGTAGTGGAGGCGGCGGGCGAAGTCGTGGCAGTACCAGACGAGCAGCTCGGCGCCGGCCGGCACCGCCTTCACCGTGTAGAAGTAGACCTCCATGCCGTTCTGACAGGCGGCCAGGTTCTGCTCCGCCGCCGAGTGGGCGGGGTTCACGTAGCGCATCCAGTTGGAGCGGCTCTCGTCCAGGCCGTCCACGAAGTGCCGGAACTCGCCGTCGGCGTAGATCTGCGGCGAGGAGAGAGAGAGGCCGCGTCACACCTCGGGAACAAAAACCTCCTCACACTCTCTGACTTTCCAACTAATGAACAAACTAAATAAATAAATAACAAACAACTTCATAAACTCAGACGCTGAAAACATAAAGTCAGACGTTATAAATACAGCAGATGTATAAAAATCTACAAATATCTGCTTTTGTTCCGTTCCTGTTAACACATGACACACACACACACACACACACACACACACACTAACCTTTTAACTAAACTCACCAAAAGTCACCAAACGCTAAATTCAGTTGGTTTAATTGAATAAATGCAAAGATTTCTTATTTTTCTTTTTTCATATTTTCTCTAATTTAAGTCACTGAGCAGCCGAATGATCAGCCTCTCAGTTTGTGGGAAGAAAAACTGACTTTTTCTCTTCAAATAATTCAGATTTACTACAAAAATGAACTCAGTTTTTAACAAACTTTGTCATTTCTCATCGTCTCTCGCTCGCTCGCTCGCCCTCTCGCTCGCCCTCGGAGCGACAGAGAGCGAGGCGACGACGAGCTCGTCTTTATATTGAAAAGAGAAAGGAAGAAACGTCTCACGTCTCACTTTCTGCTTCAACACCCCACACACACACACACACACACACACACACACACACACACACACACTGACTCGCTTTGGTGTGTGTGTGTGTGTGTGTGAGTGTGGTCTCTGATATGAGCATGAATGGAACACCTCGCTTCAGTGTGTGTGTGTGTGTGTGTGTGTATGTGTGTGTGTGTGTTTGTGTGGTTTGAGGCGACAGAGGTGGTCAGGTGTATATGTGTGTGTGTGTGTGTGTGTGTGTGTGTGTGCTTTCTTGCTTCTTGCTCCGTTAATTACCGGCAGTGATGGAGTGCATTGTGTTGAGCAGTGTGTGTGTGTGTGTGTGTGTGTGTGTGTGTGTGTGTGTGTGGGCTTACAGGAACGAGAGTGAGGCATGTTATTTGTGTGAAAGTGACATCACATCCCATCTCACACACACACACACACACACACACACACACACACGGTGAGCGAGTGAGTTTCCTGTTCCACTGACTGAGTTTAGATGTGTGTGTGTGTGACGTCACAGGAAGGGGTCCCTCCGGCTTCTGAGGAAGTGTGTGTGCGTGTGTGTGTGTGTGTGTGTGTGTGTGTGTGTGTGTGTGTGTGCTCACCCTCCAGAAGTACTTGCGGTTGGCGTCTTTGGGAACGCTGTCGGCGGTGTAGATCTCTCCCACCAGCGGGCCGAAGCGAGTTCCTTTGGGGATGTACTCCCTGCTGCACACCCCGACCACCTGCACACACACACACACACACACACACACACACACACAGAAAGAGATAAAGAAGAAACAGTGGTTAGACGCAGCGTCATTTGATGTGTGTGTGTCTAGAAGATGTTTTTCCATGCAGTGTGTGTGTGTGTGTGTGTCGCCTCTGACGGATGTTTGTATATGTGTGTGAAGAAGACACACACACACACACACACACACACACACACACACACAGTACAAGCAGCTGTCAGCAGATGATTAATGAGCCGACTTCACACCTCACTTCAACGAGACTGTGTGTGTATGTGTGTGTGTGTGTGTGTGTGTGTGTATGTGTGAGCACAAAGACAGCATAATGTCTCTTTTAAGGTTTCACATCAACTTCTCTCTCTCACACACACACACACACACACACACAGGGGATGGAAGCTTGTGACCTACTTAGGAAACTCCCTGATTGTTTTATCCCCCCAAAAATTATTATGTCAATCTAGAAACCTAACGAGGTTGCCATGGAAACCAAGTCACCCCCCCCGCCCTGCCCCCATGTGACGCGGCGGTCGCTGCGTCCGGGTTCGCCAGCAAACTTCAGCCACACGGCTCAGCGGGGACGTAACAATGATTTTGATCAGAATTTAAAAAAAAGAAAAATGAATTTTTAAAAACCTGCACGACGTTTCTGTTGTTTTAATGTTGTCAAAGCTAAAAAACAAACAAATAAACAAAAACAAACAAAAAAAAACAACAAAAAAAAAACCTGCTGTGAGAACCCTTTTTGCAGGAGTGCTGAGTTTGCTCGATTTATTTATTAAAAATTTCCCCGCAAATATGAAAAATGACCCTGAAGTGAAAAACAAAATGCAAAAATTATGTTAGAATAAAAAAAACAAAAAAACAACAAACAAAACAAAAAAACAAACAAACAAACAAACACAAAAAAAAAAACCTGCTGTTAGAACCCTTTTTGCAGGAGTGCTGAGTCTGGATTTATTTGTTAAAAATTTCCCCGCAAATGTGAAAAATGACCCTGAAGTGAAAAAAAAAATGCAAAAAATTATGTTAGGATTAAAAAAAAAAAAAAAAACAATAATCCTGCAGTTTAATCTGCAAATTTGGGATTTTCTTTGATTTTCCTCTCGGTCGTCCTGCCGCCTTTCCTTTTTCCTCCGTCGGACGCAGAGAATTCTCTCTTCAGACTCGACCCAGAGACGCTTCCTGCCGTCTCTCTCTCTCTCTCTCTCTCTCTCTCTCTCTCTCTCTCTCTCTCTGCTGGTGTCTCTCGTCCCAGATGAAGTGTAATCTAACCGCACGCCGTGCCCACACTCTCTCTCTGCCTCGCTCGCCCTCACACCTCCAAGTCGTTGCCACATCAAACTCGCGCCGTCGCCACTTCAGAGCGCGACAGGCGGGCATCCACCTTGCAGTGCGAGCGCACACACACACACACACACACACACACACTGCTTTTGTTCTCCTCCGACACGACGATGTGAGGAGGAGAAAACACAGAGAGAGAGAGAAAAAGCGAGGGATTATGGCGGCCAGTCGTCAGGCTCCAGTCGTGGATGGAAGGAAAAGTCTGGGAAAATTTAATGCACACACACACACACACACACACTCACACACACACACACACACACACACACACACACACACACACACACACAAACATATCCCCTTACTTCCCTTCATGTGCAGCCCACGCAAAAACTCGTCTTCCCTAATGAATTGGGAAATCCCCCTTCCTCCCCCCACAGGGAGGAGCAGTGTGTGCATGTGTGTGTGTGCATGTGTGTGTGTGTGTGTGTGTGTGTGTGTGTGTGTGTGCGTGTGTGTGAGAGACTTATTAACAGTGTTTTACAACGCTCCCCGCAAACACACCATCGTCTTTGATCAGAGCGCAATGGAGAAACTCGGCCCTCCACTTTACTCCTCTCCCTCTCTCTTTATCACACACACACACACACACACACACACACACACACACACACACACGCACACACACACGCACACACACACACACACACACACACACACACACACACACACAGTTTCCCCCGCTGATGAGAAAATCTATCTCCTCAGGTCAGAAATTCCTTTTGAAGAGAAAAAAAGAGCAAACCGACGCGTCAAAACGAGCGACCCCTCGACCTCCTGACCTCCTCACACACACACACACACACACACACACACACACACACACACAGTCACTTGCCACTCAAACGGGCTGAGTCTTGTGATTCTGATCTGTTTCGTATAAAAATGCCAAAGAAAAGCGGCAACAACAACAACAACAACAACAACAGGAAAACACACACACACACACACACACACACACACACACACACACACACACACACACACACACACACGATGGAAATGTGAGAGATCATCCTTTAAGAATCACAGAGGGAAATAAGAAGTGATGATTGTAAAGTTTAAATGGCTTCTGTAGTTTTGTTTTGACTATTTTTTTTTTTTACTATAATTTTTTTTTCCTTTTTGCAAATTAAATCGTTTATTTTCTCTTCTTTTCCTTTTTTGTTCCTTTGATTTTTTAAAATTTTCTTTCCGTGATTTCAACACCGATGCACGACTGATGAATTATGTCGGTGCGTTTTTATTTTTAGGATTTAACCTCGCTCATAAAGGCCTTTTCTTTTCTTTTGTTTGATGCAGTCGCCGTGTTTTTGTATTTTCTTGTATTTTCTCATGCGCCGCGTTTGCATTTCATCATTATTAAGAATTATTATTAATTTTCTTAATCATCATTAAAGAAAATCAGTTTTCCATGTGAGTCTCGGCAGCGAGGGGGAAGCGGCTCCTGCTTGTTGCTTCTGTGCGCCGCAGATCTACGTCTGGACGTTACACAACCTCCGTTTGACTCCAGTCCAGTATCGACGCTGTGGCTTTTTTTTTTTTTTTTCTTTTTTTTTTTTGGGGCAGTTTATCCGTCTGTGTCTCAGGTCGCCGGCTTGTCAAAAGGTCACGGGGTCGCTGATAGGCGCGTTGGGAAACATTTAAATCTGAATCTGATCAAACTGCATCTGATCAATGAGAGGGCAGGACCGGGTCGCTCGCTTCACTGCCGGCTGGGATTTCTGCCTTTTCAAGACGCCGACAAATCAAAATAAAACTAAAAAAGCTTCATGCTAAAGTTAAAAAAAAAAAAAAGATCCTTACAGGCCACCGTAGAGCGAGAGGTTCAAACCCCGTCGATATTCAGTGTTCTGATTGGTTTATGTGTGTGTGAAGGCTCCGCTGTGCCCTCTACCTGCACAGAGCGGTACTGCAACCACACACACACACACACACACACACACACACGCGGTGGGGATCAAGCCGTCATCAGCAGCTCCGATGATTAATGAGAAACTTTATGGACGGATGAGAGAATAAACACACATCACACCTCACTTCACCTTGGTGTGTGTGTGTGTGTGTGTGTGTGTGTGTGTGTATAGGTGTGTATGTGTGTGATCTTTTATAACAAGACATGACACCCCCCCCAAACACACACACACACACACCCTGAGGCCAGCTCTTCTCCAGCTTTACTTCATGACCCACACCTGACTCACGTGGATATGTGTGTGTGTGTGTGTGTGTGTGTGTGTGTGTGTGTGAGTAAGTGTTAATGGAGAGAGTTCATGTCTGCCAGTGTGTGTGTGTGTGTGTGTGTGTGTGTGTGTGTGTGTGTAATGTCTGTGCGGGGCGGACCTCCTGGCTGTCGGGCCGCTGTTTGAACACCAGGTTCCTGGGGAGCGACGCCTCGGCCCGGGTGGTGGTCGTCATGGCGACGTCGGCGTCCGGCCCCGCCTCCCAGGCCGTGTCCTTGACGATGTAGGTGCACTTCTCCTCAAACTCCGCCTCCGTCCAGCGCGTCAGGTCCGCCTCCTCCACGTCGGGCTCCGCCTCCGACAGCGGGGCCCCGTCTGCGTCGGCGTCTGCGTCGGCGGCCGCCGCCATCTTGGCTCCGGCGTGCGCGTGGTCCTGCTCCATGGTCTGAGCTCCCTCACTGGTCAACATGGCCGAGCTGGTCGCCTGGGCAACAGACAGAGAGACAGACGGAGAGAGAGAGAGAGAGAGAGAGAGAGAGAGATGGTTATTAAATTGAATTGAATGTAACACTTAAGCACAAAAAGTAAGTTAATTAAAGGAAAGAAAGAAAGAAAGAAAGAGAGAAAGAATGGAAGAAGAAGAAAGAGAAGTGTCTGCAAAAGATAAAGAGGAAAAGATAAAAATACAAAAAAGATAAAAATAAAAGCGGGAAGGGAAGATGAAGAGAGAGAGAGATTAAACAGAGAGAGAGAGAGAGAGAGGAGTGATTAGTGTGTGTGGTGACTCAGTCGGGGGGGGGGGGGGGGGGGGGGGTCTGAGCGGTATCTGACTAACACTGTTGTCTATCACACACACACACACACACACACACACACACACACACACGCACACACACTAATCCTCAGGGGCGACACAAGAAAAAAAAAAAAACGACAGGAAACGGTTTGTCTGTGAGAGAAAACGGCTCAAATCCGTTTACCCATCCGTCCATTCACTCGTTCATTCACTCACTCGTTCACTGAGTCATTCATCCATCCATTGATTCATCACCCCACTCATCAATTCACTCATCCATCAATTGACTAACCTCCAAACTGAGGCTCAGTTTCTCCAATTAACCACAAAGACATCCAGATACACTCTCATGGTTATTATCATCATCATTATTATTATTATTATCCTGATACATATTGTTATTATTATCTGGTCAATATGGCTAATCAATAGATGTATAGAAAGTGTCAAAGTATCAATATGTGTTTGGGAAGTGGATGTTCCTGTTTGGTTCATTAATATTAGAAGTTGCATGGACATTAATTCTGAATATTCTCTCTATCTGGAGATGTAATTAGTGAATTACTGGTGTTTTATTATATTATTATGATGTGTTATTATTATAAATTTGAGGCAGGGGATTTCCCAAATTCACGCTGCGAAGCTACAGGAGAAGCTGATGGGTGTTCATATTCTGTATTAAGGTGTCATTAAAACGCTGGGCGTGCAGATGCAGCTGCTGTCAGGAGGCTTGAGTCTGGTTTCTGCTGCTCTGTGGCTCCGGCAGGCCCAGTGACGCCGCCCACACACTGAGGCTTCATTTCCACAACCATATTTACTGTTTAGAGCCAACTTCTGTGCAGGTGATGTCACTGAACTGAATCATCTGTGGATTTTCACTTTTTTTTTTTCTTTCTTTCTTTCTTTCTTTTATCGCCGCTGTAGGTGTTTTCCTCCTTTACGCGTTAATAAGAGACAAAATTAAAAACGTCAGTGGAAAACATCGAACACACTGTTTATCTGTGGTTTAAATAACAACTCCCTCCCTCTCTCTCTCTCTCTCTCCCTCTCTCTCTCTCTCTCTCTCTCTCTCTCTCTCTCTCTCTCTCTCTAATCAAATGGTTGTGTTCATATATTTTTAAAAATAAACTTCTTTCCACGTTTGTCAGTCTCTTCAGAGTCCCTCGCCTCTCTGCCCTAATTTTAGCCCTAATTAGTTTTTATACCACATATAATATTATAATGTTATATATAATAAATAACATAATATTATAAATATATAAGTACGGTTTTACAGGTTTTACTCATTTCTGTGCTGTTTAAATGATCCAAATCCAAAATCTCTCTGTTGCCTTTTCCCACTGTGTCTCTGTTCCCCTTTACCCCCTTTCCCTCGCTCTCTCTCGCTCGCCCTCTCTCTCTCTCTCTCTCTCTCTCTCCCTCGCTCGCCCTCTGGGCTGCAGCCAGAGGGGAAGACAGAGGAAGGAAACGCTGTCTGTGTCTGAATGGAGCTAAAATTGGAAGCAGAGTGGCACTGCAGCGGAACCGGCAAATCATCCCGACTGCATTCACACACGCACGTGTGTGTGTGTGTGTGTGTGTGTGTTCGTGTGTGTGTGTGTGTGTGTGGGATGGTGGGGAAGGGAGCGCCAAAACTTTTCCATTTGGGGGGCCACAGCAGCACAAACAAAACTTCAAACGCGATCCCACCCAAGACCATCCCACACACACACACACACACACACACACACACACATACAGACACACACACAGACACACACGCTGATATACACAGAGGGACAAACAGGCTGTTCAGTCCCACGCAGACTCTGAATTCTTCTACAGCCGCAATAAGGAAAATTAATTCCCATCCAAACTGAGTCGAGTCACAACAAAATGGCTTTTCTCTGACGACACACACAGCAAACACACACACACATACACACACACAGAAAACACACACACACACACACGTTTCTGAGCGGGTGTGATATTGAAACCTGCCTGTTTTTACACCAAGATCACTTTCAAAACAGCTCAAAAAGCAGAAATTAGGCAGCCGCCTGACCAAAAAGCCATTTAAACATTTAAAAGCTGTGAAGGAAACTCAGAAACACTGGACTGACCTTCAAGGGGAAACTGGGTAAAAATCAACTCAGAACTAAAAAAAAAACAACAGAAAAGCCATGCAGCGGGACGAATGTGATCTAATTTGCAACAAACAGACGTCCCATTTGAGATTTTCCTAATAAAACTCATCATGAAAATAACTTGATGAGCGTCCCGTCTCATTTGAAAGGTAAAACTCCCGACTCTCCTGATGAGAAAAAGCATTTCTCAGTGACAGCAGGGCCGCAAAACCACACTTTGCTGCCATTTGCCATTGAAATGCATCTCATTAAAAATGCAGCACAGATGGAAATGTCGCTGGATATTTCAGCTCCGGGCTCTGAGATCCTCTTTGCATAACAGCTGCGACTTCTAAAACTAAGAGTGAAACCAAGAATCTAGAAACCGGCCCGGGTCAGAGTCTGTCCTGCAACCGAGAGAGAGAGAGAGAGAGAGAGAGAGGACGGCAAGACGCAACCGGAGGTCAACCGAGACGCAAATCTGCATGTCAGGTGGAGCTGAAACTGTGAGCGGCCGTGAAAACCACACACACAAACACACACACACACACACACTGAGCCTCGGCAAAAACACTTTGAAAATGGATGCAAAGAAGAAGAAACACAAAATCACCTTCAGGTCCAAACTTCTTCATGAAGAAACGAGACTAAAGCCAGACGAGCCTCTTAAATCTACACTTCAAGCCACTTCAAGAACAAAAAAAAAAAACAAAAAAACAAAAAAAACAGCAAGGATAATCACATAGATCTAGAAGAAAAATCTGTAAAAGCATCTCAGCGGTCACCAAGCAGCAGATTTCAATAAAAGCTCTGAGTTTCCAGTCCAAAAAGAGGAAACTAACAGCCAGAAATCTGATTTAGGAAACAGAACCGCAGATTATCCCGTCTAAATAAAATCTCCCTTCACGCAACATTTTAATTAGAATCCCCACATTAGAGGTGGAAAAACAAAAAACTCAGAAGAGGCTCTGATGCAAGAGAGAAAGAGTGAAGACGCACGGATTAAAGCCTTCAAACGTTTCTCCTCATCCTGTGGAAATCCACTCGGTCTAGACGGCGGAGGTGCAGAAACACGAGCGATTTCAGTGAAATCTCTAAATTCCCGGTCAGAACCAGACACCGAGCAGACAAGAAGGGGGATTGAGGAGAATCTTTAAAGTGCCGAAATGTGGAATTAAGAGGCTAAAAAGTCTTACAAGTTGACTTTTTTTGCAGTTTCTTTCTGTTCTGGAGGAGTCCTGCTTTGCTGAGATGGAGCAGCATCAACCGTTTCAATAAAATCTCTAAATTCCCAGCGAACAGCAAGAATCAAAATCTGAATCAACATCTGATTTAGGGACGCGCTATAAGGGGAAAAAAATGTGGATTTAAGAGACTCAAAGTGTTATTTCTTTTTTGAATCCAGACAGAAAAAAAAAGGTGCAGCAGCAGTTTCAGTAAAATCTCTAAAGTTTCACCCAAAAACAGACAAAATCTGATTCAAAGAGCAAAAAATGTGACTCTCAAAAGTGGTAAAAGTCCTTTTTTGTGTTTCTGTCTATTTCTTGTTTGAATCCACAGATCAGCTACACAAAACAAAAAGCAGCAAATTCAGTGAATCTGTAAAGTCCCAGTCAAAAAAAAAAGAAAAAAAAAAGAGAAAAGAGAAATCAAAGTGGATCTGAGAAAGCCTTAAAAGTGGACAAATGTGGATTGAAGAGTCTCAAAGTCTTAAAAGTTGATTTTTAAAAACGTTTCTCTCGGTTCTGCATGAATCCAGAGAGTTCAGACGCAGCAGCAGCAACAAAATCAGCCAAATCTGTGAAATCCCAGCCAAGAAACAGACCCTGAAGTGGCCCAAAGTGCAGCTGAAGTCTCAAAAAGTGCAGAAATGTGGATATAAGTGTTTAAATTATATTGAGTGTGTATCTGAGTGTGTGTGTGTGTGTGTGTGTGTGTGTGTACTCACCGAGTGGCTGTGATCCCATCCACACATAGGGACGACTCCTCAGACCTGCCTGTGTGTGTGTGTGTGTGTAGGAGAGAGAGCGAGTGTGTGTGTGTAGGACAGGTGCAGTTGTCCCTCTCCCCCTCCGTCCTGCTCCGAGCGCTGCTACTCCACAGAATGAGTGTGTGTGTATGTGTGTGTGTGTGTGTGTGCGTGTGTGGGACCGAGTGTGTGTGATCCGCTCGGTGTC
>NC_043995.1:31489080-31499080 GCF_902150065.1 Myripristis murdjan | reverse complement strand
GCGTGCAGATAGCGCGCACACACACACACACACACACACACACACACACTGAGGCCTGAAGACACACTGTCCTGACGTCACACACTCAGTGATTTTCCAAGCTGAGCCTAATGAGGAAACACTGTGGTCGTCCTGTAGTATTCCTGCAGGGGCCAATGAGACTTTAAAGTTCATTTACACTGAATTTATTGTTGTTTCTGGAGCCACATCCCCTCAAACATTCATATAGTACTCTTATAATATTTCTATAAAGACCTCAGTGTGTCTGTTGTACTTTGAATTTTGCATTTCAGGTGAATTTAAGTGTTAGTGGTGTTAAACGCCCTCCTATAATATTCCTATAATATTCGTATTGGCTCTATGGTGCTCAAAAATAAATTCAAAATGACTTTATTTATCTGGTTATATCTGCTATGGGATCACTATAACACTCCTATAATATTCCTATGGCTTTTATAGTGTGTCTGTGGAACCCAAAATGAATTTATACTCACTTTATTGTAGTTTTTTTTTTTTTTTTTAAATCTCCTAGGTGCTACTGTAACATTCCTATAATATTTCCATAAAGGACTTCAGATGTGTTTGTTACTCCAAACTGAATTAATAGTGGCTTTATTGCGCTTCACGATGCTTTACCTCATATGTTATCACTGTAATATTCCTATACAATACCTATAATATTGCAGTGAGCTGTTACAGTGTGTTTATGTTGCTCAGTAGTGAGTTTATTGTGCCATTAAACATTATGGCATCTTTATCTGTTGCACTGTCCCTGCTGTATTTCTGTGATATTCCTTTAGCAAGTTAAAGTGGAGGTTAGGTTAGGCTGAACTTATAATGCTTAACTTTGTTTTTATTTCCTATGGTTTCCATGTAACATTACTATAATATTCAAGTTCTCAATAGTACATATACTTTTTGTATTACATGATATCACATCAGTACTCCTGTAATATTCCTTCAGACTTCTGATATGTCTGTGATAGTTTTTTACAGTATTATTGTGTTATTATAGCTTTTCATAGGGCATTTTAAATATATTTTTATTTTTATTTTTATTTTTATTTTTTAAATCTTCCCATATGCATGTTGGGATGTTGAGCCTGAGTTTCTATAATAATCAGCTTTTTATCCACACAGTCAGCAGCTTTCCAAACAGACTGCGGTGAGATTACTGAGCTGTTTCCTCCGGCTGCTGCTGCACACTCTGCTGTGTTGGGGAAATGAAATCAGCGATGTAAACTTTCCTTTTGCAACTCTTTATCTGCTGAACAGCCTGTGGCCACTCAGTGGGCAGATAACAAACTGAATCACAGTCAAAGTGCTGCTGCAGACAGGAGCTGACCGTAAAAATCTCCACATTGTCCCCACAACGTTCCTGTGAAGCTCTGAAGGGAGTTCATGGAGCTCAGAAGTAAAATGACTCCTAAAAACCCTTTAATAAGCCCATAGAGACTTATTATGTGACTCTGGTACTCTGCAGTGAGTATATACTGACTTTCCTGTTCTTCATGGTCATTTTGTAAAATTATATATCAATATAATGCTCCTGTATGGACTTGCAGTGTTTGTATACAGCAGCAGGATCCAAATCTGGTATTTTGCCCTTGATCCAAAACGAGTTTCACTTATTTGAAAGTGGTCATGCAGAGTTTCACTTCTCCAAATCTAAATCTAGACTCTTTTGCAAAAGTTGACCAGCAGTTTCTCTCCATACAGTATCAGTCCAAACCAGCACTCATTCATTCATCCATTCATTTATTTATTCATTCATTCAGCCAGTCATTCATTCATCAGTTCAGTAGCTCACCTGATAGGATGTCGTCATGTCTTCTCTTCCGCCCTCCTTCATCTCTGACTGGGAACCATCAGGTTCTGTGGTTTAGTGCCAGGGATCCAGTCAGAAAAGCTGAATGGAAACGGAAAATCCTGATTTAAAAAAAATCACGCTGGCTTGGTGAAAATAAACCCTGAAAAACCTTATTTCCCTTGTCCGCTGACAAATTGCGATGGAAACTCGCTGGCTGAACAAAACATAAATAGACTGGGCAGCACAAAGTAAACAGAAGTTCAGTTTCCTTTTGTTCTGGAGGATTCGGGACGCCAGTTCACCAGTTTCTGCCCAGCTGAGGAAAACACCCCTAAACCCAGCCCAGAAAATAACAGCACAGTAACAGTCCGACTCGCAGCCAAGTTTTAGACCTCCACTCCATCAGCCGCACGTCGGACCCGAGGGTGCGCGCTGGGTGAGCGCCGGGTGCGCGCAGGAGGTCCTGCTGATGGACTGGGTGTCTAAAACTTGCGTTGCGCTTCCGCAGGGTGTGTTATGATCTGTGCGTTTGTCCTGACACATAAACTGTCTCGATTCAGGAATATTATAAGAATATTATAGTTATAACACAGGAGATTAACAGAAAAGACCATAAAGCACAAGGAGTTCGCCGTAAACACACCGCAGACCCACCCCAAGTCCCTCCAGGAAAATTATCAGGATGCTTTGAGAGAATAAAATGTTATTAAATATAATAACATCATGGTATGACGACACGCTGCAGCTCCCTGCAGGTTTATCACAGCGATGCCACGGCGGGTAAAATGCACCAGACTGCGATTTGGTCACATAAACTCACACATGAACACAACATCACCTGGTCTGGTAGCTGTAAACTTACATAGCACGCATATTAAAAAGGAATATTACAGGAGATCACGGTGAGTTTTAGGGGATATGAGTCCAAGACTACAGGTGAAAAAAAAACAAAAAAAAAACTACAATACAGACCGTCCCGGGTGGGTTTTTGTAAGATAAAGCACTAAAAATATCGCTAAGTACTTTATTTTTCCCTCAGATTTTCTGAACTTCTTCCCCAGATTCCCCCCAAAGCCCAGCGGCTCTCACCTGTCCCCGCGTGCGTGCACCGTCCCGTCCAAACTCCGTACACACTCACACACACACACCTACAGTTCTCTATAGGTGTGTGTTCGTCCAGTGTGCGCGCGTGATGCAAGTTAGGTTTTTCATTCATTACTTAATCCTCTCCCTCCCTCCCTCCTTCTCATTATTCCTTCCTTCCTTCCTCCCTCCTTGTTCAAGGACGCATGGCTCCGTCTCTCCTTCTGTTCCTTCCTTCCATCCTTCCTTCCTCATTTCCTTCCCTCTCTGTCCCATCCTTCCCTCCTTTCCCTTACCTCTATAACCAAGGCTGATCATGAATCATTTATCAGACTACAACTAATGATTATCTTTAATGTTGGTTAATTTATTGATTATGTTTTACAGATGGTCGATGAATTATTTAGTGTCTAACTGAAGCCAAAGTCTGCTGGGAAGTGATCAGAGCCCAGAGAGACGATTAAAAGAGGTAATTTTCTGTTGCTCTACTTGCTAAGTGATGGATCACTGATCATTTCTGTTATTTTGGAAAGATATAAATAAACCTTGGAGTTTTCATACAACAGAAGCACCTTCATACAAATGTACAACAACACATTTTACTCTGCGTTGTGTTATAAAGCTCACAGAGCCACAGGTTGTTTTTCCCCCATTTAAAAATTTGACTTCTAATTATAACTGCAATATGACTCGACACTGAATCTCAGGAGTCTCTTGGATAAATAAATTCTGGTTACCATGAGCGCCAGCAGCCGTTACCATGGCGAAGACAAAGCCACAACATATATTCAGATATATTCAACATAACATTGTATTGTGTTCCATTCTATGGCAATCAGGAACAAAACACTGCGTGATAGTTGTTGGAAAAATTGAAGAACATCGGCAACAACAATTTAAACTCTGTGACTGGAACTTGAGGCAATGCATTGTGGGACTTGTAGTTAACTTATCAGTCTGAGATTTAATATGTAGCATAGAGTTTACATGTGATTTCATGGTTCATTTCCTTTGATCTACATAAACGTACTGTACTGCATGGTGGGGTACTCGTTAACATTCTGTATTATTTCACTGGATATACTTTGCAGTACACAAACTGTTGGGTTCATAGTTCAAGGTTTTGGAAACAGTAAAAATCATCAAAATGTTCAATTTTATTTGTGCTTGTGTTGATAATCAGGTGTTGAAATGGCCCCGCCCACTTCACGACTCCGTTGAAATGTTGCTTCTTTTCCGGCGACGCTCACCGTCTTATTGATCGATCCGACTGATTATCTGATTAGCTTTTCTACCTTTTGGATGACAGGGGATCATCGTTTCATCATCACCTGTCAGCCTTATTGACCGTGTTCCTCCTCCTCCTCCTCCTCCTCCTCCTCCTCCTCCTCCTCCTCTCTGTTTTACTCCTGCAGTCCTAATGGAAGCCGCGCTGTGTGGCTCTACTTCCGTCGTGCCCGTGAGCCTTTAGATCTTTACGCAAAACAGACTCTCCCTCACACACACACAAACACACACACACACACACACACACACACATACAGGCAGAGCAAAGGACACACACTTCCACCTCATCAAAGTGGTGGAAGTGTGTGTGGGACGAAGGATTTGATGGAGGAGTAAAGGGAACGGGTGTGTGTGGGGGGGTGGATTCGGAAGTCTTTTAGTGTGTGTGTGCATGTGAGTGCGTGTGTGTGTGTGGGGGGGGGGTTGCAGGAAAACATGTGCATGGCTTCTTGCACGTGCACACACACACACACACACACACACACACACACACACACACACACACAGCTGGGACTTATCAGTACATACTCTCTCCTGTCTGTCTGTACTTAAACTTTACCTCCTCTCTCGCCATGCACTCTCTGTCCACACACACACACACACACACACACACACACACACACATACACACATACACACATACATACACACACACACCGCCTAGTCAGTGTGTGTTTAGCTTGGCAGACTGCCAGGGAAACAGACTCAAGCCAAACTTCACCATGCAACAGCAGCCACGCGCCACGACCTGCTCTGTGTGTGTATGTATGTATGTGTGTGTGTGTGTGTGTGTGTGTGTGTGTGTTATAGCTTTATACTTAATTTCATACTTACATATATGTATGATGTAAGTAATATATACCTTTTGCAGTGAGTGTATGTGTGTATGTGTTCTGTGTCAGTGGTTGTCCACCTCAATACACACACACACACACACACACACACAGGTAAACAAAAGGTACTAAGATGAGTGGCTTTGTGCTGAAAAGTGTCCCACTTCAGAACGAAAAACATTAGCTACCACCCCAACACACACACACACACACACACACACACACACACACACTGCTGTTTTGTTGCAGAATGTGTGTCACTGTGCCTTTTACCTCCTTTCTCTTTCTTGTCAGTGAAAAGCTGTGACCTAAACACAGATAAACAGGGTGTGTGACTCTTTTGTATGTTTGTGTGAGAGAGAGTTTGTGTGTGTGTGTGTGTGTGTGTGTGGTTTGTGGGAGAGTGAGTATTTGTGAATTTGTTAATTGTTCTATTGCATAAGTTACTGAGCATCTGAAGTATCGCTTGCAGCAGCAGTAGTAGTAGCAGTAGTAGTAGCAGTAGTAGTAGTAGTTGCTGTAGTTGTTGTAGTAACAGTACTACTACTACAATAGAATATAACGCCTTCTCGTCATTGTACAAGTACAACAAAATCATGAGCGCTACTCCTGCTCAGTGCAATTAATGAAACAGAAAACAAGCACACATTCATTAAATATGAAACTAAAATAAATACTATAAAAGACTGGATATTACGCTAAAAATAATGTGTATTGCTCTTAGAAATATAGATTAATGCATTTTAATGTTGAAAATTAAGTTTTAAAGTGCTCAGCAGATGATGACATATCTCTACAGTGTGTGTGTGTGTGTGTGTGTGTGTGTGTGTGTGTGTGTGTGTGTGTGTGTGTGTGTGTGTGTGTGTGTGTTGGGAGTTTCTTCCTGTAGCAGCAGTAATAGTAGCAGTTATAGTAGCAGTAGTAGTAGAGGCAGTACTAATACTAATAGTAGTAGCAGTAATAGCAGTGGAAGTAATAATAGTAGCCTTGCCTTAATAACAGTAGTAATAGTAGCAGAAGTAGTAGGGGCAGCATTAGTAGTGGTAGTACCATTAGTAGTAGAAGTACAGTAGTAGTAATAGTAATAGTAGTAGTAGCAGTAGCAGAAGTAATTATAGTAGTAACAGCAGTAACAGCAGTAGTAGCTGTATCACCTGACATGAACATAAATGTATTTAACAGTTTTAACTAACTAATGAATTAACTACCTTTTTATTGGTCAAATTTAAACATTTGTTATCAGCCTGATTAAAAATATTGTCCCTGAGCAGCTTCCGTACAGAGCCCCCACATCTGTAGTGACAGTGAAAGGCCTGGTGTGTTCACTGACCTGTATGTGTGTGTGTGTGTGTTCACACACTCAGTTGTCCTGAATCTGTTGGCAGCAACAATGAAGCAATCAAGGCAATCTGAGAGCAAAAGGCTGAAAATAGAACAGCAGTAAATCCATTTCACTTTTCAAGGCCAGCGGGTCACTGGGTTACTGTTACCCTGCTGCAGCCTCACTTCCCTGCAGATAACAGATCACAGGCCGTGTGTGTGTGTGTGTGTGTGTGTGTGTGTGTGTGTGTAGTGGGGGTAGATAGGCTGTAAAGAAACACTGAACTGAGCTCCTATCAGATCTCAACACACCTTGAACCAGTTAAACCCTGCCTATAATCGGATAGCTGCCCTGCTTTTGCTCTCTTTCTGTCTCTTACACACACACACACACACACCATACACACACACACACACACACACACACACACACTAGAGACACAGATAAATGCATATACATTCACACACACAATTACATCCACACCCAAACTGGTTTAGTACACAGAGTGATGTAAAGACACACGCTAACATACACAACCAACTGGTTAAGTTCATTTTGTCTTCTATTGCCATATACAAGGTTTTCTTCTATTCAGATAAATGAAAAGGGTGAGCTGTTCACACCTGCTTGACAGTTTCGAGACCTGTCAGAGCCATCACAGATCACTGCAGGAGAAACAATCACATCATGGACTGGAACAATGGGAAAATCATCACATCGGAAACCAACAAATTCAAACGTTGGATAAAAGAGGCTATAGAGATCAGGAAGCGGGCAAGCGGCACCATCAACCGGGACGAGGGGGCATACACCCTCTCGCACACCTGGGATTCTGTGCTCCAAAGACCACCTGAGGAGAGGGGGGCGTGGCCGGCCGATCAGC
Organism: Myripristis murdjan; assembly: GCF_902150065.1. Classification (NCBI taxonomy): domain Eukaryota; kingdom Metazoa; phylum Chordata; class Actinopteri; order Holocentriformes; family Holocentridae; genus Myripristis; species Myripristis murdjan. The sequence goes on along the minus strand of NC_043995.1, from coordinate 31,491,863 downwards.
TGATAAATGACACATCAGCAATACGTCGGATGATGCTTCTGAGGAAGACTGGAGCCACAGTCGAAACTGTCAAGCAGGTACGAACAGCTCACCCTTTTCATTTGTCTGAATAGAAGAAAACCTTGTATAACGCTAACATACACCCGCACTGACGTAACTGTCTATATACCCATAAAATGATTAATTCAAATGTTTATTTTGTGTTTACATACAGTATGTTCCATAATTATTCATAAATATGAATATAGCACTATAATCTGTAGTCTGTTTTGAAGCTTTTCAGTGAATAATTTTCATTCAGCAGGATTCAAGTCTTTTTTGTCCAAAACAGTTTTCACCTTTACAGACCTTGGGTGTCTAAACGCTCTCTGGCTGCTGTCGTCCTTCTAATTACTAATTATAAAGCAGAAATCGCCTGCTATGACGTTATATAGTTACAAAGCACAAGATGACTTTCACCACCTGCTAGTTTTTGGTGCGATAAAAACAAACTTGAACCCCCCGGCGGCTTTTGACCTAATTACAAAACGAACACATGCAGAGTCAGTTTAATTTGGACATATTGATGCTATAAATCCAGTTATTAATCTAATTGCGATTAGTAGCAGACAGTTGGAGTGTCGCGTGTGGGGTGGACGCCACTGATTATTTTTTATTGATTTTTTTTTTTAAAACTCCATCAAAGACAGATGATATTAAACTATGGAGTCTGAGCAGGTGAGTGGCTTCAGCTTGTTTTCGTCTGGTCAACGCTCGTACTGGAAACGTGGATAAGGTTCATATAAGAGCTGAGTTGGTGAACAGGCTACAGCACAGTATATTTCAATATGGCTGTGCAACTTCAGTTGGTTCCACTGTCCACTATTGATTGCACATTTTAGTTCTGCAAAAGTTCTGCCAAAACACTCAGTGTGAGGTTTTTGGTTTGTCTGTCCTAACAAAGTACAGGCAAACCCACCAGCAATGGCATTTCTGTTTGATGAGACAGGCCAGTGTTGATGTGTTTGCTGGTGTCCATAGCAACGCTTGGGAAATTTCTCACCATGACCGAAAAAACAAGGAAAGGCAGGAAATGTGGTCCAAGTGGTCCGAATGCACCAGTCACAGTTCTTTTGTTCCTGGGTGTTATAGCAATCAGCTTGTTGGAACTGGTCAGCTTCTGGGATTGGAGTCAGATTTAGAGAGGAATGGGTGGTTTTGAGGTTAACTTGATTCTGGTTCTTGTGGTTGTGAATTTGTGGTCAGGATGGAACCAAATTGGAGAATTGAGCCAAGAAGGGCCAGTGAATGTTAGCTGAGCTCCAGGTCTTTGGGGTTCAGGGGTCAGCTTTGTTGGTTAGGACCAGGGATTGGACCTGAGCTGGACCCAGAGCCAGAACCAGAGTTCTTGAAGGTTGTAGTCAACTTATTGAGAGTTGGATATGATGTTTGAGTCGACAAGGATCTTTGGGTTGATGACAAGCCAGCTTGGAGCAAGAGTTTGGACCAGGGTTAGAATGTCAACCACAGGTCCTGAGTATAAAAGCTGTAGAAGACTTTTTGGCGTTAAGAGTCAAAATGATTAGATTAACTTTAATCAACTTGTCTCCTGGTCTTTAGTTTTATGGAGGTGGTCATCTTTTGGGTCCGGTCCAAGGTTCAGACCAGGGTTAGAGAAGAAAAGGGGGCCTCTAAGGGTCAACTTGCCTCCAGGTCTTGGGAGTTTAGGCACTGGTCAACTTCTGGGGTCGGAAGCAAAGGTAAAAGAGGGGAATGTTGGGTTAGGTTTTGGGGGATTGGGGCTGAAACGTGTTTGTCAATGTCGGCATGATGACAGGTCTTCGGGGCTCTCACAGTGGTCAGTGGGGCAAGGGCTCACACCAGGGTTAGGAGAGTTGGGGGGTCTCTAAGGGTCATACTGATTCTGGGTCTTTAAGGTTATTACAGTGGTGAATCCTGAGGGTTAGGACCAGGGTACAGACCAGGGCTGGAGCCTCAGCCTGATAAAATGACATGCTTCTAGGTTGATACCAGTTCTTAATGGTTAAAGTTGCAGCCATATCTTGGAGGTTGGGGCAGAGATTGAAAATGACAAGGGTTTTTGAAGATGATGTTGGAGGTCGGCTTAGAGTGAGCTGCCAGACCTGGGTTAGAAAGGAACGGGGGATTTCTCAGGGTAAATATAGCTCTACTTCTTGAGAGTTAAAGCTGTGGTGATTTACTCGTAGTTTGGGTAAGATTTGCTTGGCTCTGGGTCTTTGGGGGTGAAAACAGTGGTCAGCTTGGAGCGAAGGTTCGGACAAGGGTTAGAGAGGGGCATGGGCCTCCGAGGGTCACCGTGGCTCTGGTTGCAGGGGTTAGGTTGGTGGTCAGTCACTGGGTGAAGGGCCCCGGGGCCCTGAGGCCTGCAGGCCGGCGGGTGATGGATGAGGCCAAGGCTGATTATGGCAGGTGGAGGCGACCCACTGCCACCAGGCCAGACCAGTCCAGCTTAATCAGCAGAGCCACTGGACAACAGAGTCCATTTAACCTGCTAATGACTGGTCACTCAATCTGGACACACACACACACACACACACACACACACATACACAGGCGTGCATGTGTTTGCATAAATGAAAACTAGTGGGAAAATACATGTAATGATGCAGACACGCAAAACTGAATATTTGGTGATGAATGCACGCATACACAGCTATAATCACACACACACACACACACACACACTAGTGCCAGCCACCGCCTGCTGCTCTCCTACTCAGCCATTTATTGATTTGTGGTTTATTCAGTCGGGGACAATTAAT
>NC_043995.1:31471580-31476580 GCF_902150065.1 Myripristis murdjan | reverse complement strand
TTACCTGGCAACGTTCCAACATAAATTCATAAATTCATATTTTCTGGTGATGTAATCAGGAAGACTCCCATCAGAATGACCTGCAAGAGTTCAGAAACACACACACACACACACACACACACACACACCCTAATTACCCGTGCAGGTAACACACATTTCCGACAAAACAAGGAAGAGTCACCAACGAGCCGCAGGCAAACCAGCACAACTAGTCATCAGCTCGTCAACACACACACACACACACACACACACACACACACACACACACGCAATGTACACATGTACCTGTGAAACACAAAAATGTAGCTCAACAAGGGAGACAACGATGTTTTTTGTTGTCAAAGCAACACACACACACATACCGTTACACATAAATATCTATATATCTACACACACACACACACACACACGCTCACACACACACACACACACGCCCACTGGGGTCAGGCTCAGCGATATGGAAGCTGCTAATGCCTCAGTGAGACTCGAGCAATCAATCACTGATAAAACACAGCAGCTTTATGGTCTGTGAACAAGGTGTGCACTGTGTACACACACACACACACACACACACACACACACACATACACACACACACACACATATACACACAGTGTTGATGAAATAGAAAGTATGGAGGCCAAGGGTTGTCCCTGCAACACCCTGATAAAATATGTCACCAGGTCTCTCCCTCACACACACACACACACACACACACACACACACACACACATACACACACACACACACCCCATCGCTGTAAACAAATGGGTTTCAGTGTAATAAACCTCCCGTCCCCTAACTGCCCTGTTGAGCAAACCTGGCCGCCAGTGACCTTTGACCCGGGCAGGTAGGAGTGGCCTTGTTTAACCTCGACCTGAGAGAGAGAGAGAGAGAGAGAGAGAGAGAGAGAGAGAGAGAGAGAGAGAGAACAACCTGTTGTATCTTGAAATATTGATGCTGTTTTGAGTTGTTTATCTTTCTGTTTTGTTTTGTTTCTTCTCTCCTCCACATGGAATAATCTGCATTTTCATTCTTCATCAGGATTCCATCATTTTTCATTTCATCATTTTTTTTCTATTTTTTTCTATTTTCTATGTTTTATTGAGCACAAATTCTCCTTGTAAACACGTCGATATGGAGATTTGATTGATAGAAACAGGAATGTGAACGCAGTCAAAGCAAAAAGACTCAATCTGAATAAAAAAATACATTTAAATTAAAAAAATAAAAGGAAAAAAGTGAACATAGAACCAGAGCACATAGATCAGAGCCGATGGCAACGTGTCAGTAAAGTTTACTCCAACAACCCCAACTGAGACAGAATGTCTTCGTTAGGTCTCTGTCACACACACACACACACACACACCCTTGGTGAGACACTCCCCACCCACACACACACACACACACACACTGACCAAACTGACAGACACCATCCAACCCACACACAGTGACCAAAGCCACCACACACACACAGAATAACAAGGTAACGAGGTGACAGACTGACATGTACACACACACACACACACACACACACACACACACACACACAGAGACGGAGTCATGTGGAGTGAAGGTGGTGGGGGTCGAACAGCTGAGGGTACAAATTAATTCTAATTGACTTCTGCACACTCACACACACACACACACACACACACACACCAGGAACACACAGATTGAGAACACACACACACATATACACAGGTAATGAACAGACTGCCACGTACACACACACACACACACGCACACACACACACACACACACAGGTGCTGGTGTGGAGACAGAGTGTCTGGCTCTATTTGCTCACGGTGCGTTCAGGTTCCTCTCCGATCAGGTTCATTAGGATGAGTCACTTTTTATCCTGTAAAGCTGCACGAGGAAGTTTTCACACACATTATTTTGTTTTCCATTTGTAAAGGAACAGTTCGCCCCAAAATAAAAAAAGGATATTGCCTCACTTAACCTCCAGAGGGTGAAGAACACAGGCGAATCGTATCCCTCCGCCACCAAAATGTTAGAAAGGTAGATACATTTTGCGGCTGTTCTTTGGCAGAAAATAGTCCCCGGTGCAAGTCTTCCCCAAAGGCTGTGAATTATGTCGAGTGTCACTGTTTTTTTTTTTTTGGAAAGAGCTGCTGCTGTTGAGTTTTTCCACATGAAGTTTTGTAAGTTTTTGACGGTTTGAGCCCAAATCCCATGCAGCACCACCGCACGCTGACTGGAAACGTCACCAAATCACACAGAAACCATCATCTCTGCACACACACCGACTCTCTGATGCAGATATTTGGGTTTGAAAAGGGTCTCTGGACATGTCTCATCAAATATGTACATCGGACAAACTGACATTTTCCCTCAGAGTTGCTCCATGATAAATTTAATTAAAGACACATTTTATTTGGTCAAAGTGAACTGACTTTACCAGACTCCAAAGACAAGACTTCACACACTTGAACATTACATTTAAACAATATAACCCATAACAGAAGTTCATTTTTTCCTATTTTAAATCTTGTTTTGTCATTTTTTAAATTTATTTTTCTCTTTATTTGCGATGCAACTGGTCAAAATGTGACTCTGAGGCTGTAAAGGAGATGCATAAGAGAAACACTTTTCAGAAAATTTTGTGAAGATGTTGTGTGGACGGGAAACAATTTGACACGAAAAAGCAGCGTTTTCAGATTCCTCCAGATTAGTGAGGACTTGGCCCGAGACCAGGCGAGGTCGCCGACTCTGATTGGTCGATCATCGGGGGGGAAATGATCTCCATAAGGGAAATATGACAGAAATGCTGCAGCTGAAGTGAAAACACTGATCTTCAGAATAAAGCCTGACCTTTAATGTTTCACATCACATTTATGTATTTATGTTGACTGTAAAATGCTCTGTAGCTGCATGAGCCAGTGTAAACCATAAATACCTCTGTATAGGTGACACACACACACACACACACACACACACAGCACCTATCTGGTCATGTGCCAGCAGCTTTGCCTCCATAACATCATTACTCATTCACTCATTAAACTGAGGTGTAGTATTCACTGGAGCGCTGCCAACAGCTCACTGTGTGTGTGTGTGTGTGTGTGTGTGTGTGTGTGTGTGTGTGTGTGTGTGTAATTGAGAGACAGAGAGCGAGCGAGCGAGTCGTTTCCCTTCACCTACCTGACTGATTTCATGTTTTATCTCTGCTTTTCTGCTTCTTATTTACAGGTTTTGAACCCGTGAGCCTCTGGTGACGGTACGCCTCGCCGCCTGCGACGCCGCTGCAGGAACTCCAGCTCTTTCTTTTTCTTTTTCTTTTTCTTTCTTTTTTTTTTTTTGACGTTTCACTCAGTGGAGGTCAGTGGCGAAAAATTTCATCTCCATTTTAAGTTTCAAGTGTTTGTTTGGGATAATCTGGGAAACACGACAGTGACGAAATTATTTCTGTCATGAGATTAAAACTCTCTCCCTGGTGGAAATTATGTGCAAAATATCAGTCCTGTGTGATTTGATTCAGTACATTTAATAAATAAATTTTGCTTTTTAAACACTTTTTATTTAATTCATTTCTGTAGGGTTTTTTCCCCTCTCATTTTGGAGCAAAAGGACAGTCTCACACTTCTGCATTACCGTTGTAATTACAGTAGATAGATAGATAGATTAATAAAGTACTATCTATCTATCTATCTATCTATCTACTATAATTACAACAGTAATGCAGTGAAGTGTGAGACTGTCCTTTTGCTCCGAAATGAGAGGAAAAAACCTACAGAAATTAATTAAATAAAATATATATATATATGTGCAAAGGTGCAATTGATACTACTCCATTAAATCATGTTAATGTTAAGACTCATGACTGAACTGATCACAGCCATTGATTTTACTGATTTCTATTATTAGATCGATGCAGGTGATTGAATTTATAATCAGTGAATCGATGTGATGAATGAATGGCTGCCCCTATGATTCATATGAAATCTAATCAAAATGTTTCCACAGGTTTGGGTGTAAAAATTCAACCGTTTGAAAACGTATTTTTTTGCAGTTTTCATCCTGATGTGAAAGCAGTTTTTGCTGGTCTGAGATCTGCCAGCTGAACCACAGCCTCAGTTTTTTTTTAGCTCTTTGCGTGAGACTCAAATCAGATTCGTCCGGATGCAGGTGAGGTTTTATTTTTTTTCTGTTGTTTCTTTCAGGTTTTGGTTTATTTTTGATCCGCGCTGCGTTCGAGTGTCGCGTGTTTTCCACAGCGCCGGCGAACATGTCGGACCGGTGTGTGTTGGTCACAGTGAGAGTGACAAAAGAGGTGCCAGCCTTTTAATTACACAACACACACATGTAGGAATGTAGGGAGTGGGGCGTGTGTGTGTGTGTGTGTGTGTGAGTGTGTGTGTGTGTGAGTGTGTGTGTGTGTGTGAGTGTGTTTCGGCCCCGACCCGGCCCTGACCTTGTGCCTCCATGTATGTATGAATGCCTTTAACCCTCTTTGTCAGGGTGCGTGTTTCTTTGTCGGTGTGTGTATGTGTGTTTTAGTGTGTGTGTGTGTGTGTGTGTGTGTGAAATGCGAGGCGTCCCAGCTATCCCAGGCGCCCGTCCGTTAGCTAGCTCACCTGTCGCGCGGCATGAAGCCCAAAGCAAGCACAACGGCAGCTGACAGGGTCAAAGTGCGCCTGACAGCGTGGGTGTGTGTGTGTAGGTGTGTGTGTGTGTGTGTGTGTGTGTAGGTGTCTGTGTGTGTGTGTGCATGTGTGTGTGGTGGACAGCCATTGTTGTTCTTTCTCTTTTTTCTTTCACCGTGCCTTGTGTTCAGTAACTCTAGTCTTTTTATAGCTGCTCTTTTACCACACACACACACACACACACACACACACACACACACACTACTAAAGAGAGAGATGGGGGCAGTGAAAGCTACACTGCTGCTGTCGATTTTAAACTCTTTCTTTCTCTCTCTCTCCCTCTCTCTCTCTCTCTCTCTCTCTCTCTCCCTCTCTCCCTCTCTAACTGTTTT
>NC_043995.1:31439080-31459080 GCF_902150065.1 Myripristis murdjan | reverse complement strand
ATCAAAATTAGCCATAATTTCACAACTTCATAATTGCTATCAATTCAACTCATAATAATTCAAACCAGAATATTTCATGTTCATATCTCATAATTAATCAGATAAATAATAATAGTAATAAACTAGATCAAATAAAATATTCATCAAAACATGAATCAAACATTTGGCTCCAACATTCTGGCCCCTAATTGGCATTTAGGAGCAAATGTCAATTACTTCAAACAAAACGGAGGAGCCAAAGTCATTTTGTCTTTTACAGTCAGTACAGTTTCAAATGTTTTTGTTTCAGAAGTCCATTATGAAGTCTGTAGATCCTTGTTTCCACTATATGTTATGCTACCAAGTGTTTTTTTTTTTTAAACCCAAACCTAACCGTTCTCCAAGATACGCTGACTGGAAACGTATTTGAGAAACGAACGTAATGCACGACAAAAATACGTTTCCTCCTTAGCGTAAATAAGACAGCAGTTTAGTTTGTGGGAACGTGATGTTTAGGAAACGGGCTTGTGTTGTCAGGCGACTCCGCCTCGCCGTCTGTCACCACAAAGTCACCACATTTTGGTTTTGGATTCTCGGCAGCACCTTGGACCGTGTGCCAGAAAGACAAATGTCAGTGAATATAAATGATGAAATAATCAGCCACAAAGGGGGAAATGTCTGCTCTGTTTAGTGAAGAGGACATCATTTAGATTTGTGCCTCCTCGCGGTACGTAACACTGCAGGTCGTCATCTCCTCGGTGGAAATCCTGTCGCTCTTGTTGGTTTAACCTGAGATTTTCATCCTCACGGCTTCATGTCTGCGATGCACCGGGACAAAAACCTGTCTCGCGGTGCAAACGTCCCCTGCAAAGACCGAAAGAAACGTCCTCGCGAGCGGCTTCCCCTCGGGGATCGGTGAAATATTTCTGATTATGATTCAGCAGCAGAAGCTGGAAGGAAGTCCTCAGTCGATTTGTGGCTTTAGCAGACATCTCAAACGTTCGAGTGACACACATTTAAGGAATAAACAGATTGTGAGGAGTGAACGGATCGCTTTGCAGGCGGTGGCTCAGACGACGAAGGACGTAATTTCACTGAGAACACTGGTATACAAATTTTTGGAAACTGTCTGCTTCCGAGATAAAATTGGCTAAATCTTACATACTTTGATAAGATGCACTGGAAAACAAATGATAAAACTGATGATTGGCTAATGTTTCCGAGGTATTTAATGACAAAGTTTTATTATGTATATACATGTACATAAATCTTGCGTTTGAAAGAATACTTCTATCTGAAGTGTCCAAGTTCGACCCTGGCATGGATTAAACAAAAGAAATCTCATGACTTATTGTAAGTAAATGTATTAAGTAAATACAAACTGAAACATCATTTAAAACAGCAGTTATTCAGTTTGTACACGGCGTTTTTTGGCTTGTCTCTTGTACACGGCATCAGGATCATCCCTTGACATGTTCCAGCAGTAGTCAGTCAGAATAGATGGATCCCATTTTCCCTGATGCCTTTTCTCCGTGGCTGCAGCGTCCTGGTGAAGTCGCTCCCCACGCTCATCACTTCCAGCTCTGATCTGTTGGTTCTCGCCAAATCAGATTTTGCATCCAAAATAAAGATGATATGCCTTTTTCACAGCAGCAGTTATACTGCGCTTTTGTGATGCAAAGGTCACCTCAGCACAGACAGAACAGAAGTTATCTGCATTGTTTACACAGTTTGGAGGCATCTCTGGTTCCTCAGGTAAAAAATATGAGACAGTTTGATAAAAGTGTCACACACTGACCATTATAAAAGCTGCTACATATGAAATAGATCAAAGCTCGTTGTGGTTTATGAAATGTAAGAAAGTGTATAATATGTCAAAGAGGACATGTTCTATCAAAACATAGATGAATATATATATATATATATAGCATAGATGAATATGTTCTACATTGCAGAAATGTTTTGAGTCAAACCTGTAGCTCAGACACACACACACGTCCTTTCAATTACTAATCACTCTCTCATTACTTCGTATGGAATTTCAATATTTGACTTATTTCTGTATCTTGATAACTTGAGCCAATTATCACTTTTGACTTATTTTTTTTCTTTTTTAGTAAGAGAAAGTAGGTCAAGTTTAACTGCTTTTATTCTGGAAGCGTTTTGCTTGTAGACCGGTGGAATCGGCAGTCGGAGACATTTGTGCTTAATCTTTTGCACACGCGTGCCAAAACATGTTCACGTTGCTCGGAAATTCAAATATGGATGGATGAGGTTCAGATATGTTATGAACAACAAAGTGAATGTGAGAGAAGTCAAAGTGAATGAGAAACTGAGTGGCTGCTCTGACGAGGCTGTAGGGAAATGATAATATTCCTCTGCTCTCTTGGTAAAAGTTTTCTTCACATGGGAAAATAACGACCCCAACAATTAGAGCGAGTGCATTACATATTTTGTTGACATTGAAATCTGCCCATGATGCCGTGAGTCGCCGTTTGGTCAGACGGGGAAAAAAAAAAAACTCAAACTGAAAGTGGCCGATGTTTCCAGGAACGGGGTTGGCCGGCGTTTGGCACTGAGCCAGGCGGCATGAGCTCAGCGGCTGATCTGAGGTCAGTTCTGACTAAAACCTGCCTACCGATCGCCTTGCTCAAGAGCTTTTCCAGAAACGTCCTCGGTCCATTTTCAGTGTAACCTCAGGAGGAAGCTGGGTTTCCTGAAAATGAGAAAAAACAAAGAAAAACAAACTAAAACAAACTTTCAGCTCCAAACAGAATGTGAATTTGGCACATCATTTTTATGTACTGTACATTTAGATATTTGTTTTTCATGTTCTCATTAATTAACATTGCTCTTATTCTGATGGTATGTATAATTTTTACATGTTACATAAAGAACTACGTTTTGAAAGGTGCTTTACAAATAAAGTTTATTACTGAGATCATATCGTGGTAAACTGCCTGTTGGGGGAAAATCAATCATCTACAAAACTTCAGCTGTTCAGGAACTTAAAAAAAAAAAAAGTTTCTGGCTTGATGACAGAGTGATTTTGACATTGTGCAATGGGTTGTGAAAAAAAGTTTTAAGAAAACAAAGAGCATCAAATGAAACGGTGAAAATCAGAAAAGAAAAAACGGGAGGTGCAGCGATGTCACAAAACAGCAGGAAATTTGATAATATTTATGTAATCCACTGTGTATTATAACATCTACATCAGTGCACATCCACACACACACACACACACACACACACACACATGGGGGCAGCAGTCAGGATCAGTTCTGTGGCCCTGAGCAGCGTCAACATATTGACTTATTAACTGCCCCTGTGACAGATGTGTGTGTGTGTGTGTGTGTGTGTGTGTGTGTGTGTGTGTGTGTGTGTGTGTGTGGATGGTAATCCCCGTTGCTCCGATTAGTGTCAGACAATCCCTGCTGTCCCTGGAGAGAGAGAGAGAGAGAGAGAGAGAGAGAGAGAGAGAGAGAGAGAGGGAGGGAGATATGTCTGCGGTAATAAAACTAATGAGCTTTATTTGAATAGCAGCTTAGCAGGATGCTTTACAGAGCGTGAACACACACGACATCAAAACAAGAGATTATGTTTTAAAAAATAATAATGATAAATAATAATAACACTGAGAAATCCATCAAACATGAGATCAAACGGAGGGAGGAGTCGGAGGAGAGGCGTTGGAGGTGATGGATCAGGAGCAGAGGAGCGATGCAGCCTCTCTGACTCAGACGTGACATTTAAAGACGTTGGGAAATCGTTTGGTTTGGTTTTCATCACAACTTCAAACTTTGTTTTCCCCAAAACAGAACAAGAACAAGAAGAAGAAAAAGAACAAGAACAAGTCACCGACACGCCAGGAACTTTCCTACAATTAAACTGACAGACAGACAGACAGATAGATAGATAGATAGATAGATAGATAGATAGATAGATAGAATAAATCCATAAAAACAGACATCAGACAAAGATAAAGCCTCAAGTGCATGTAAGATTGTTCTGGTGAGGGGAGGAAGAAGATGAAGAAGGAGGAGGAGGAGGAGGGGAAGGAGAAGAAGAAGGGGGAGGAAGAGGGATAAGAGCGGAAGGAGAAGATGGAGAAGAAAAAGGAGGGAATAAGGACAGAGGAAAAAGAGGACAAGGAGGAGAAGGAGCAGAAAGAGGAGAACAAGAAGAAGACGAAGAAGGAGGAGGAGGAGGAAAAGAAGCTGAAGGAGAAGAAGAAGGGGAGGAGGAGGACGAGGAAGAAAGATAAGAGCGGAAGGAGAAGACAGAGAAGAAAAAGGAGGGAGAGGAAGAAGAAGGAGGAGCAGGGGAGAGGAGGAGGAGGAGAAGAAGAAGAAGAAGGAAGAGGAGGACAAGGAGGAGGAGGAGGAGTGGGAAGAGGAGAACAAGAAGAAGAAGAAGAAAGAGGAAGAGGACCAGGAGGATGAGGAAGAGGAGGGGAAGAAGAAGTTGGAGAAAAAGAAGAAGAAGAAGAAGAAGAAGGGGAAGAAGGGGAAGAAAGGAGGAGGACCAGAGGAAGGAGAAAGGGGAAAATCCCAAGATGAAAGACAGAAGGGCTGAAGGGCCTCAGCAGGTCATGTGACGCCTCGGCTTCATCATCATCATCATCATCATCATCATCAGCTCCGTTACACTGAAAATATCTGGGGCAGCTGATTATTTTAGCGCCAAGGAGGAAGAAGAGGAGGAGGAAGAGGAGGAGGAAGAGGAAGTGGAAAAAGAGAGAAGAGAAGAGCAGGAGGAAGCAAAGAAGGAGAAAAGAAAGACAAGAGGAAGAGAGAGAGAGAGAGAGAGAGAGAGAGAGAGAGAGAGGACGAGCAAGCCCAGGTCACAGTTACCTCTCATTATCTCCATGACAACATGGTCGCCGCCACTGACGTCACCCCCGGCGACCCGGGGGAGCCGTCTCAGGCCACGCCCCCTTTCTCAGATCTGTGCGTCCTTTGAACCTGAAGGTGCGTTTACGGGACGTGGGAAACACCCAAATTAATGCCGCCCGTGAGTCAGCAGCAGAGAAATGCTCCTGGCATGACTCACACACACACACACACACACACACACACACACACAAACACTCACCAGTCAACATGGCGTGTGTCTCTGAGTCACATGACACACACACACACACACACACACACGCAGGTGGACATGTGATCGCTGAGAGCTGGACGTCGCCAAAGTTTCCCCCTCGCCCTGTTTTGCCCTCCGCCGCAATCCAGGCCAGGTATTTAGGGTGTGTGTGTGTGTGTGTGTGTGTGTGTGTGTGCTTCCCTTTTCCCCTCAGGGGGGCAGGAGCCTCCTCCATCCATCACTGACAACAGAGAGAGAGGAAAGGAAACACAGGAACAACAGACAGAAATAGATCTGGAGAGATTCTGCATTTCAGTTTCTTGTCTTAATCATTTTACCATCTTATTATAACAGACACAATAATAAAATATAGCCCGAACAATAAATAAACACAATAAACACACACTTTGGGGGCTGTGATGATCAATACGATCAGTGCTGAATGATGAACTGGTGTTGAATGATCCTGTTATTTCATTGAGAAGTGATCGGTTATTACTGGAAACTGTTTTTTTTTTTTTTTTTTTTTTTTTTTTAAAAGAAGTCTAGCAATGTACTGCTGTTGGTGTGTGTGTGTAATATTTAGAATATTTTCACTGTAGTACCTCATACATCTCCACTTCAGAAACCTGAGATAACCCTGTAATCTCACGTGTAATTATTGTAAAAAAAAAAAAAAAAAAAAAAAAAAAAAAAACAGCAAAAAAAACAGATTTAAATCAAGAAAAGAAACTTGTGAGGAGGATAGAAACATGAGCAAGGGAAGAAAGGACAGAAAGAGAAAGAGAGAGAGAGGAGGAGAGAAAGGAGAGGAATGCCTGATGACAGGAGGTGAAGGCTGAGGGAGGTGAGAGGGGAGGAGGAGGAGGCCAAGGCTGCAGGGGGGAGGAGGGAGGAGGAGGTCAGAGGAGAAAGAGGAGGAGCAGGAGGAGGAGGGAGGAGATGCCAAGAGAGCGGAGAGGAGAGAGAGAGAGAGAGTGAAAGAAGGAAAGGAGAGAGTGGAGAACGGGAGGAACGTCGGGAAGAGGAAAAGAAAAGTTTCCATTCCAGCTCATGGATGTCGGAGCTTCCCACCTGCACCCGAACGCACCACGTTCTTTTCACATTTAACAATAAAGCGACTCCAAAACAAACCAAGCCGATGCAGAACGACCAAATCAAACATGTCCAGCTCAAGTTTCAAGTCTCTGCTGCCTGATTTTTCCTCCAAACTCAGATGAGTGGAGGTAAAACACCTGAACGCCCCTTTAGGAAAAGTGTGTCGACCCTGACGTCTTCCACGATTCGGTGGTTTTTACACTTTCCTACACTGAGAAAGCAATTAAACACCCCGCGGCTTCTCCTCCAGCCCAGCTCCTCCACGTGGATCTGCACGGACGACTCAATTATTGATTATTTTTTTCAATTAATCGATTAATTGAAGTGCTGAAAGTGATGCCAGACACTCACGGGAGGTTTGCAGAACCCAAAGTGATGCCTTCAGGTGTCTTTCTTAGTCTGAAAAAAAAAAAAAAAAAAAAAAACTATTAATTTTATAAAGATATGAAGGAAGAAAAGGAAGACGATCTGAGCCTCTCAGAGAAGCTTGTTCTCACTGGATAAACGAGTAAAACTGATACTGACTAATATATTTTCAGCTTTAATCTCTAATTTAATGGTTTCTTCCTAAATGCACACTTCATCTTCTTAATCTGTCATGACTAACAATGATTTTTTTTTTTCTGCTTTACTTGATGGCGACATTAGAGAGAGAGAAAAATGAATAAAGGTTGTAGTTTTCTTCTGCTAAAAAAGAAGAGAAAAAAAAGACAGAGAGGAGACGACATGTGGTGGGGGGACAATATTCTTAAAATGCAGTAGCTACCCACATCTGTAAAGGGACAGTAGGCCAAATAGGGCCTTCAACAGCGTAATATCTCAAAAATGTATAAGAGTATTGACAGGAAAATTAGTAGAAATATAGTCATGGACCAAGGAAGAAAAACAATATTGTGTCAACCTGCTACACACACAGACAAAATAATTTTGTATAGATTCATGTTTAATCATATTTGATATATGTATAATGCATGTCTTGTCAAAAGTGTAACTACACATGTGCCAGATGAACCCGCTTGCATTAGGAGCCACTTTTGTGATTATGATGTCACCCACTAACATCACTCATCATTACAAACTTTCAAGTTTTACATCAAAATGTAGCTGACTCCTATCTCTATTAACTCCTGTCTCTATTAAAACACATTTCAGATATCTCTATCCAAAACAGTTTTATAAACATTTTTGTGTCGGGGCAATTTATTTACCTTTGGTGCTAAAAAACTGACTTGTTGCCCTCACGAAAAAAGTGAGTGACTTTCAGCTGTTTTAACATGTGAGATAAATGCAGATCAAAAAGACAACCATTCTGATGTCACATTTCTTACTAACCCCGGTCTCCCAGGTGAGATACCGGGACGTCTCAAAATTTATCTCATTTTTCATATGAAGCAGCATCACAGGTGAGTTCATGAGGCTTGTTCATGCCCTTTGCTTAATTATCTTATATATTATATATTATATATTAATTATTTTATTATCTTATTTAATAGAACAACACATCTAAAGTCACATGTATGAAGACGATCCGTCCAAAATGCCCGACATCCCGTCTGGAAAAGTTGACAGTTTTATACGAAAACATCCTCACAGGACTTTTATTTTATTTAATTTGAATGATATTGAGTGACACACGGTGGATTTCGGGCTCTGGCTGATGTCGCCGGTTTGAATCCCTTTCATCTTTTCGGTGCAAAATTGCAGCACAAAGAAAAAAAAATTACTTTACAAAAGAACAAAAAAAAAAACCTAAAAAGTGGAATGCGAGACATGCAGACAGACAGGCAGGCAGAGGGAGGGCGACGCCTCCTACAGCCTCCTCTGCCTCGGAGGGGGGGATTTACACTCACTCACACACACACACACACACACACACACAGGCTGCCTGCCCCGGGCCGGCTGTAAACCCAGCGTGGGTTTTTCTCTGCTGCTCCTCCGTTTGGACGATCTGAGGCTCAGCGCGCCGCCGCGGCCAAATTAACAAGATGGCACCTCCCTGGGAGCGACATATGTTTTACTGTCTGTCCGAGACCCCACCAACCCCATGCTCCCCCCACATGCACACACACACACACACACACACACACACACTTAAACCCCCTCCCTCCTCCAGGTCAAACAAATCCCTTTCAAATCTGGCCTGCAGCCGCCATGCAGGGGGCAAGGCGGGGTGACCCAGAGCGGGGTGCTGTGTGTGTGTGTGTGTGTGTGTGTGTGTGTGTGTGTGTGAGTGTGTGTGTGTGTGGGGGTAGATGTGTTGCTTACCTGTGTTGCTGTGTGTGTGTGTGTGTGTATGCACTGCTTTATGTTTTTTTTCTGTCCTTAAATCATCAGAAAAGAAAGTGAAACGAGTTGAGCTGGACGTTTCTGTTGAGAGTAAAAGTTCTTTTTATTATTATGGGTGTGTGTGTGTGTGTGTGTGTGTGTGTTGGTGTGTGAGGAAGTGTGTGCATTGCTGTGATTAAAAATCTTAACCTGCAGTGAAATGGATGGAGGATGTTTAGACGCTGATCTTCCCAAGTGAGACAAAAAGATGCAATTAGACTTCACCGTGTGTGTGTGTGTGTGTGTGTGTGTGTGTATTATTGACGTCACAGTCCCTATCAAAGCCACTTCTGTCACATCAACATCCAGAATGAGACTAAACCAAATGAAGTCTGTTTTTTTTTTTAATCATGTCTCTACTAGTCAGAATGGATGTGCGACACCATGAGCAGCCATAATGGTGTGTGTGTGTGTGTGTGTGTGTGTGTATGTGTGTGTGTGTGTGTGTGTGATGATTGGCTGAGTGGAGATAATCGTCGTCAGTGAACGCGGCGACCCTCATATCCCACGTGCCTTTGCAGCCAAAACAGACACCGTAATCCTGCTCACCTCCTGTCTCACTGTCTGACACCCTGTGTGTGTGTGTGTCTGTGTGTGTGTGTGTGTGTGTGTGTGTGTGTGTGACAGGACTACCTTTCCGAGGAAATCTCCCTCTAAAGTCGGTGCGACTCATTGGATTTAGGCTGAAGAGGCTGTGAACCGACGTGGAAAAGATCAAACCTGGGATTTTTTTTTCTTTTCTGCAAATTTGATTTTGTCTGAATTCTGACTTTTTCCCCCCAAACAGTGAAAATAAATCATCACACATTTTTGTTTCCTTTGCTATTTTAAATTCATGAATCAGAATCCATACGTTTGTGTATTTTATTTTCAGGTTTTAAGGCTTGAACACATACAAACCGACAAATATCCACAAATAAGTCACTGACTTTCAGGGTATTATCTCCATGTTTTTATTTTAATACTCACTTCATCAGCCGTTCCTGTCTGCAGTGTGGAGGAAAATCTCCCGTCTAGTAAAATCAAAAATTATAATTCTTTTTGTTTTATTTTTTGCATTTATTCCAGGCATTAAAATCATTTTCTGCTCATTTTCAACACTTTTTTTTTTCCTCAGTTACAATTTTATCTCCGACTCAAATTTCGACATCAACACAACTGCCGGAAAAAGAAAAAAAAAAAAAAATCAGAGTAACTAAAAAGTCACAATTATGTGGATTAAAGTCCTGATTCGGCCTTTTTTTTTATGAGCTTCCATATTATAATTATACTTTTTTGTTTGTTTGTTTGTTTTATTGTTGCATTCATTCCAGGCATTAAAGTCATTTTCTCCTCTCACATGAATCTGCAACACTTTTTTTTTTTTTTTTGTTACACCTTTATCCAAATTCAGACTTTGTTGTGGCAAATTCAAATTTAGATATTAATGCAACTGCGGGAAATAAACAGAGTAACTAATAATTCACAATTATGTTAGAAAAAAGCCCTTTTTTCACCCTTTTTTTTCACTTTTTTGTCTGTGGCAAGAATGAGCCTCCATGTAAAGCTCATCACCTCCAGCAGACAGGAGGTGAAATACCACATTTTCTGCAGCCTGAACCTCAATACAACTTATTTATTTTTATTGTCTTTTTTTTTTTTTTTATCATTTCCCCCTCCTGTGGACTCTGATGTTTCCTCTGCTCCAATAACCTTTACTCACTAACCCCCCCCTCAGGTCTCCTCCTCCTCCCCTCCTGTTGTTGAAAGTGATGCAGCAGCTGATTAAAATTTCATTATTCGATGTTTTGAAGATACGTAAAGCCGTGCTCAGGAATCGGTGTGGCCGGTAAACCGAGGTAAGCCTGATCTCACACTGATGCCCCTTTTCCACCAGAAAGAACCTGGTGCTGGTTCGGTGCTGGTGCTAGAGCCGCTGCTTAACTGGTGCCAACAAAGAACTGGTTTGCTTTTCCACCGGCTGAGAGCCAAGCGGAGCCAAGTCAGAGCCACGTCATGACGTCATCGGGAAACATGATGACGTGGGGGTGCGAGACGCTCGCTCGGAATAGATAGATAGATAGATACTTTATTCATCCCGAAGGAAATTCCCAGTTTTCAGCAGTATCCACTGATTACAAGATTAAATAAATAAAAAAATAAAGAATAAGAGATGACACCAGAGATCTAAGTACAACAATGTGCAAAAAAATGAATCACAATAACCAACATGAATGAATGAATGAATGAATGATACTTTATTAATCCTTTGCAGGAAATTACATTGTCACGGCAGCTTCATCACTTCAACACACATCAAACTGCACACTCATACTATACAGCGGCTGCAGCGTCTCTGTCTCTGTCCTGAAGCTGAAACTGATCAGTGAGTCGGGGATGATGTTCGTGAGCCGCGTCTCAGTCAAGCTTATAACGCTGCTTTCCCGATACAGTTTCTGGCCCCGGGTGGAGCAGGATCTGGATTTATTAGTGATGCAAATACTGTTTGTGTCTTTACAAGCCTACATTTCAATACAGAGGCGAAAAACACAATTATTGCCGGCTACCCGTCGTATTCGTGGCCGGAACGAATGACAACTATGTTTAGTTATAAAACGGGTGCTTCCCATCCTTAAATGTGATTGGCTGAGCCGTGTTCCATGCCGTTGTAAAATCAGTGTAACCCGCAGCTTCTCGGGGCTTATTGCTCTATGTTTATAGCATTAGCTGTTCCCGTTTGGGTCTGTAACCCCGCCCACCAATGACGTGGTGGCTCGCATCATCAGTTCTTTCTCTGGCTCCTGTTTAGCCCCTGCTCGGAGTTGGTGCCGGTGCCGGTGGAAAAACAAAGAAGCGGTGCTAAGTCAGGCACCGGCTCCGAACCAGCCCTGGAACCTCTTTGGTGGAAAAGGGGTATCTGAGACAAACAGGTAAACTGCAGCTCAGGTGTGCGTGATCCGCCCTCACTTAATCCCTCTGTGACTTTAGTTTTTCGCTGCGTTGGCGCAAAGGATTGTGGGCTGGGTTTCCTGTCTCTGTACGCTCAGCGGTCTGGGGCTCGGTCGCAGGGATTTGGGATTTGGGAATCGTTTAGGATCCGGGTGGCGGTCCCGGCTGTTTGCTGACAAAACGCAGAGACGAGTTTGACCTCAGAAACAGCGAAGATGGAGAAGAAGCAGAACCTGCATCAAGAGAGTGGGAAAGTCTCCATTTTACAAGTAATTTAATTAAAAACTCGATTTTCTTTCCATCCACTCTGACCAGCAGGTGTTTGATTTTCTGCTGTTTTAAAGTGTCAGTTTTGCACGACATTTTTAGTTTTCATCATTCTTGAGGTTTGTATTTACAGATGCTAATAAATAAATAAATGATCAATAAAAAAAAAAAAAAAAATAACGAATGCCAGTGGGCGTGCATGACAGCATGAACGGTGGAAACGCTTTATTATTTAAACTTTATTTAAAACTCCGTTCAGCATCTCAGGGTTTCCAAAAACACCAAAATGCTGTAATGTTGCTTTTTGGGTTTGAATATTACACTAATATTATGAACAGTGGCTGTTTTCATTTAGGCGCGGGAATAATAAGATGCAGAATAAGTTGAAAATAGTGCATCATATTATAACTTTGCTCCTTTAAAGGGGAGGTTTAAGAGGGAAATGAGAGTTTGACGGGTGGAAAATCACATTTTGTCTCTGAATCTGAGAGATTTTCTTGGAGATTGAGTGAGTTTTTTTTTTTTTTTTTTTTTTAATTTGGCTTATTGTGCCAATTATAGAGCAGTAATATAAACAATATAAACCCTATGAGCTTATCAAGCGGCTCAGATAGTGGATTATTTCATACAACCTAAGAAAATTAAATAAAAAACGGCAAAATAGACAAACATTAAAATTAAAAAGCAAAAAGGAAATGAGTGACACACAGATCAGACACAAAACAAAAATCCAAAAAACAAAGAAGAGTGCCTGAAGTCTGATAATCCTCAACCACACACACACACACACACACACACACACACACTAGAGAAGCTAACTGTGAGAAAAACCTGATCTTCCGTTGACTTTGAGGTTTGTGTATTTCATCGCTGCTGCTAACAACGCTCCCCAAATCCCATTGAAGGTGAATGGGCCGCCATTAGCGGGTGCTAATTGACTTGACAAACACGAGTTCATTGTCACTTAATGGGAGACGCAAATAAATATGTTTGCTTTGGAGGAGTTCATTAGCAGAAAGTTTGGCCATCTCAAGAGAAGATGTAAAAGGAATATTTTCTGAGCAAATAAAGACGATCCGGTCTGTAAACGGTACGATTTCCTCAAACATGGACTTTATTTACCTGCTTTCTTTACAGTTTTATCCTAAATATAACATAATATGACTTAACTGTGTTTTCCATCTTCTTAAAAGACATGATTCACTGGTTTCAGATGATAAAATAGATCTTATGTTGGAGTAAAACCTTTCATTTCATGCTAAGAACAAAATCTCACTTCAGATTTAAGGAATAGTTTTTTTTTTTTTTTTTTAAGGAATAGTTTTTGTGTGTGTGTGTGTGTGTGTGTGTGTGTGTGTGTGTGTTTACATGTAAGCCTTTTTTTTTTTTGAGCCTTGTCAAAGGAAAATTTCTGGCACCTTCTGGGTCAGACAATAAATTCTATCTATCTATCTATCTATCTATCTATCTATCTATCTATCTATCTATCTATCTATCTATTAATGGAGCTCAATAATAATAATAAAAAAAGTCTGTTTGAAAAACACACAAGAACGTAACAGTCCAGGTCGGACACACCGCCACACACACTTTCAATTCAAATGAGCACACTTGAGATTCAAACGAGGTGTGAATCTGTCAGGTCTGTCGGCTTTGCAATGCAAATCTGCCTCGGAGCTCCAGGAGCCGCCGAGACGTTTCCTGAACGCACCGGCCGGGCGGGCGGGCGCGTGCAGTAGGGTTAGGGTAGGGCTGGGAATCTCTGGCATGAGGCCGATTCGATACATATCTAGATACAATTGGATTCAAAAACGATACATTTTTAATACAGAATGATTCAATACGATTCGATCCGGTGTAAAAACAATACGACAGTTAACATTTGTTGATGTAGACGTTACATCATAAAGAAGTCACATCTATAAAATGACATTCTTACAGTATTTTCAAAAATGTAAAAGAGCACGTATCCCCGAGCATTGTTGCTTTATGGCACCGTCAAAAATAAACAACAACAAAATCCCATGTCAATGTATTTATTTTTAGACATGGACAGAAAAAGACTGAATGAACATCATTTTGTTGGATGGGATCAGAAAATAAAATGTATATATATAAAAACAGAACATAATTCACTATAGCAATAAATAAATAGTGAAAGTCCCTCCAAAAATGACTAATATCCTATGGCTTAAATTCTCAATAGTGGCAAATATTAGTCCAGGAAAAGAGAAGGCATGGAAGGGCGCAAGGGAGTAGTTTTGTCTAGAGCACCAACACAGGTGGAGCCGGCACTGCGTCAACCGCAAACTCACATTCTGACTCTGTGATGTGAAATCTTCAGTGGATGATTTGTAAAATGGTTTGTTGGTTGTAAAATGTGGAGAAACTTTAGTAAACAGGCCAAACGATTCTTTAATAATCAGCTTTATTACTCCTCACAGTGAAGGCCTCCCTCCTCTTCCCTCCTCTTCCCTCTCCAGGCGGCTCAGAGGTCAGAGGTCAGGCCGGCCTGTAGCCCATAACTTCATATCAGCATGAGAGTGTATTATTAATACAGATTAATTTCTCTGCAAGGACAAAGACAGTGACCATCAGTCATAAAAAAATTAAATTCATATATCTGAGCAGCTGCAGTGCAAGTGGAGGCTTTACAGATTATCATGTAAAATAATATTAATATTAATGACATGACTGAGGGTTTTGACTCGTCAGCCTGAAGTCTGAGGATTTGCTCACAAACATGAAACATGCAAATGAAGCGCCGACGGCCTGTTTGAGCAGAGCTAACGCTAATGCTAACGCTAACGCCGCCCCATTCACTCCCATTGTTCTTTAGCTCGTTAATGCTAATGCTAGCTGCTCGATGACAGCGGCTGAGCAAACGAACCGAGAGGAGCGGACTGGTTTACCTTCGGCGGGTCGCTCTGTGTGTGTGTGTGTGTGTGTGTGTGTGTGTAGAGAGAGAGAGATTAACACACACACACACACACACACACACACACACACACACACACACACGTTGCAATAGCATTCCAGTCAGCGGTTGTAACACCTCACTTCTCGTTCTCTAAACCTCAGACTGAGCTGCAACCTGTTTACTGACAACAACAACAAGAACAAACAACAGGAACAAACAACGAGAGCAAACAGTGAGCAGTGAGCTAAACACTCTAAAAATAATAAACTTTATGTGTATGACACTTTTTAAAAAGCCCGGGCCAGTGGTTACAGGGAATAATGACATAAAACAGCACAATGCATGAGAAATAAACAAATAATAATCAATAAAAGGGGAGAATGAACATGTCCGGTTTTTCCTCATGAATACAAAAAAATGCAAAACTCAACTTTTTCCCCCTTTTGATCATCTCACATTCATTTTCTGTATCATTACAAAATAAGAAAATAAAAAAAAAATCTCTGGTCTTATTTCCAAGAAAGATCTGGGTGTTTTTTCAATGGGAGACTGAGAAAATATTCTATTATTTTTTCTTAGGTTTAAAAAAAAAAAAAAAAAAGAAAGTTACAGTTTGGTCATTGACTGCAGATTCATGCAATAATAAAGTTTCATGTTGTGCAAAAGTGTGTGTGTGTGTGTGTGTGTGTGTGTGTGTGTGTGTCCTTGCACATGTTGCACACTGTGATCTGCTCTCTCATCAGGGTTCAGGGTCCTGAACGTAAATCAATTATCCAAGACAAGTTTTTTTTTTTCCATCTGAGCAAAGCGTCATTTTCTGTTATGGAAATCAGCCCCGACACTCACTTTTACACTCCGTCACCACACGCAACCGCCGGCTTCTGTCTCGTTTTTACTTTGAGGAAACTGGTTTTCTCCTGGATAACTGTGCTGTTTTACAAAAACGAAAGAAAGGAGGAAAAAAAAAAAACAGCTAATCAAATGGAATAGAAGTAATGCAAATCGACATGCTTTTCAGTGCAGGATGTGCAGAGGACGATTTGCATAGGAAGTTTTGCATTTGTTCAGGGGGAAGACGGCCGCTCTGTCTCCATCTGATAAGGCCGCAGGTGAGATCTCGTGAAAAAAAGAAAAAAAAATCCCTTCTGCTCATGAGAATTATTTGTGACTATAAACTGAAAGTCAGTCTCGTTTTTAATCACATTTTTACGACCGGGGAGGCAAACACAGCAACTGACTGACGTGCTGAGGAGATTTTTTCTACATTTTTATTCATTTCGCTGACACTCAGCTTTTCCAGAATGACTTAAACCCCCTCATCTCCTCCTTTAATTTCCCCCTAAATTAGCTTAAGGGGGAGTTTCATTGCAGTTTCACTGAAACTACGTCAGAATCAGAATCAGAAGCGGAAATATGTAATCGATCCCTGAGTGGAAATCAGATAAACTGGGTGCATCACACTTATACTGAGTGAAATACTCAAACCCCAAGATGCCGTTGTTTTACGGCTGCAGCGTCACTTCAAATAATAATAATAAAAAAAACATCTACATGTCTTGTGCATCATTTTAGACACATTTCCCTGAACTCAGCAGCTCATGGAGTCTCCAGCAGAAATTAAAATAAAGTCCTGTGGGTTTGAGGAGAGCTCAATCGAGGCTGAAGAGTTCAAACAGGGGGATTAAAGTCCAGTTCCTAGATTACAGCAGCGGCATCAGAGCCCGTCAGCAGTCGGGAGGTCAAGTGACAAAAGCGAGTATTCAGTCCGGAGCGACAGGCGTCTGCTAATGATGACGGACGCACTTGTAGAAAAGCGCGCCTTTGTTCCAGGTGACATTCTCGACCGGCCTCGCTCTCCATGACAAAGAGCCGAGTCACCTGACGGCCCGGCTCGCCCTGCAGCCTCCCAGCTAAAGTAAACACAGGCTTAATTCAGGATAATTCACCAGAACCTACAGCCGGCCGTATAAATTCCTGCTCTCCCTCCTCCCTCCCTTTGCTTGACGAGCTCACTGAGCGCTTCCCACTCGGGGGGCGTGACGCCGACTGTGAGCCGAGAGGAAAAACTTCCACTTGCAATCCATCATCAAGATTAAACTGGACATAGAGCTGTGCTGATCGATGTGTCATTCTGTTTAGGCCAGGAACACAGACTCAGAGGCCTTGTTCTGGAGGGGAAGGGGTGATTCCATCAGGCTGGATCAAGTCTTGAATCTCAGTACCGGGCGTCGGGTTCTGTCACTTGGTCTCATGGTTTCACACGAACTCTGAACCTCCGTCGGAGCGTGTTGTTCCTCAGGTTTAGGTTATTTTCCTTTGCTGTTTAAATTGTTCATATTTCTATTTTTTTTATATATTCCTTGTTTATAGTGTTTATATTGCTTGCTGCTATTTATCATCTGTTTATACTGTAAATTCTTTCCTAAATTTGCACATTGCCTACATCTATGCACATTATATACATCTATGCACACGTTTTTTTGCACATTGTGTACTTAGATCTCTAGTGTCATATTTTATTCTTTATTTTTTTATTTATTTAATCTTGTAATCTGTGCATACTGCTGAAAACTGTGAATTTCCTTCGGGATGAATAAAGTATCTATCTATCTATCTATCTATCTTCACACTGCCAGCCCAAATCTGTTTTTTGCCATATCAGTTTGATTTTAGAAAACATGAAATACAATGTTGGAAAGTGGATCAAATGCACATCTAGGGGCAGGTAGCAATCAGATTCATCTCAGTGTGGACGCTCTGGACGTTCAAACAGGATTCAAACTGTCTTGTGCAGCACTTGCAATGTGACACACAAGGTTGGCGACGTCTGGAGACACAAATCCAATCTGCTGTCTTGCAAAATGACAGTCTGACTCAAACATCTGATTTGAGAAACCAATCTGATTCGCCTGCGGTCTGAACGCGGCCCGAGCTACCAAAACATTTTCTGCACACATCTCTGCAGCTGACAGACACGGTGACCTCCGTGGACGAGAAGAGATCCGCTCCGTGAAGGACTTCAGTAAAACCCTCAACGCCGAGGTCATTGATCTACACACGAAGCTCATGGTTACCAACCGCTGATCGTTTCAAAGCCAAACTGCGTCCACAACAGACAAATCATGGATCTCTGTTACTTTAGTGTTGCCTTTCATAAAGTAAATTTGTCATTAAAGTGCCAATAAATTAGTTGAAAACAGACATAGGCATACGCTCAATACCATGACTGCAATGAGATAGATAGATAGATACTTTATTCATCCCGAAATTCACAGTTTTTCAGCAGTATCCACAGATTACAGATTAAATAAATAAAAAATAAAGAATAAGATCTAAGTACAATGCTTTTTAAGACTCCTGTGTCCTTTAGCTGGACAGAAGCAGGAAGCTCCTCACATGTTTTCTCCGTCGCCGGGCAGAATTCCTGCTCATGAAACCAAATCACACCGGCGACCGAGGGAGTGCAGCGATCTGATTGGCTGTCGGCGGGCGGTGAAAGTGAAAACTTGAGAGCGCACGGTCACAAGAGACGTGACAAATCCAGTGCAATCGTACGGTTTCACAACAGCAGGCCTCCACTTCTGCTGATGGAGCAGAGCGCCGTGGAAAAGTACCCTCCGCCGCCGCACTGACCCGCGTTGAGTAATGTGATGTGGAGCCGTGTGAATTTTATTTTAACACCCCCCTCCCTCCCCCACCAGTCTAGAGAAACAGACTCTCTTCACTTACATATCTCTGGTTTGCAAATAGAAAGCTGCTATAAACTGCGTGACAGTTTGTATAGCTGTAATATAACTTATCTCCTTCCATCACTCTTGTTTGTTAGTCTGTTTGTTTCCTTGTAAGAGCCAGACGCTGCTGCCAGTGTTCATAAACACACTCAGCCGTTAAAGCTGATTCTGATTGCTGCCCTGATTCCTGGGAATGAAGCTATCTGATGTTGTTTTATGGCAGGAAGT
Organism: Myripristis murdjan; assembly: GCF_902150065.1. Classification (NCBI taxonomy): domain Eukaryota; kingdom Metazoa; phylum Chordata; class Actinopteri; order Holocentriformes; family Holocentridae; genus Myripristis; species Myripristis murdjan. The sequence continues at coordinate 31,440,519 of NC_043995.1, read as the reverse complement.
GACTGACCCGTTTCTGTGGAAAGGAGGGACGGCTGATTTCAGGGTTTGTTGTGGCGAGGCGTTTAAGGGCCGCGCTGCTGATTACAAGATACACATCAACTCCAGATGTAAAAAAAAAAAAAAAAAAAAAAGAAAGAAAGAAACTCTGACCCCTCTCATATTTTTGGACTTTGGTGTCAGGATGTTACTTGTGGAAAGTTTCTGACTACACCTACAAAAATGAAGTGAAAAAGACAAAAAAAAAAAAAAAAAAAAGCAGTTTTTCTCAGTGGCCTTGATCGGCTCTTGCAGATTTTTCGGGGGCAGCAGAGGAGGAGCAGATTCCTTTTCTCCTCTTTCTCCTCCTCATGCCGGAGTGAACAGCATCATTCATCCTCTTATCAGGTGAGTCCTCCTTCACCCCCCCACCCCACCTCACCCCGACCCTCCTGGCCTTTGTCCCCTCCGACAATGGGGTGACCAGGGTGGGGCAGGGTAAAGAGGGGTGGGGGGGAGAGCAGTAAAAGAAGGTGGCGTTGATCCCTCGTTCTTTACGGAGAGCTGCTTCAGGTGAAAAGGAGCCTTTTTCTCTCCTCTCCCGCTGCTTTGGAAGCACAATGAAGGGGTTTGTGTGTTTGTGTGTGTGTGTGTGTGTGTGAGAGAGAGAGAGAGAGAGAGACCCCCACCCACGCACCCCAGCCCCCATTTTAGCCGATGACCCACCATGCGCTGAGGTCACATGTGAAAACCACGCAAGAAAATGAGATTATAGGCGATTTCAATGCATTTTCAATACAGTTAGCACACACACACACACACACACACACACACACAGAGAAACACATACACACATCACATAAACACTGCACATGCACACATTAAAATTCACAAAATGTCCTATGCAGACAAACATGCTCACACACACACACACACACACACACACACACAGGCCTTGCGGTCCACCCTGAGGTTAGCTTGGCGGTGACCCGGGTGAGCTCGGGGGGGGGGTCGGGGGCCTCGGAGCTGTCAGCACCCGGAGAGGAGAGTCACCTGCAGCCCTCCTCACCCCCTCCACCCCTCCCCCCGCTCCGGGGGGGAGATCAGAGGGCCGAGAGTGGGAGGTGAGGACAGAGGGCTGCTTTGCTCCCACACTCAGCGCTGGACTCAAACGCAGCACGCAAACACCAAAGTCAAACAGTGACACACCAAACTCAGGTGAGCTCACTCTGCACACACACAACTTTACTGTCAACTTCTGATGATGTTCACTAGTTACCGATGTGACTGCCCATTACCTCAAAACCCCGATCATCTGAAAAACGTCCCATTGGGCCAAAACCCCATTAGTCTAACATCCCATTATCCTGAGAGCAAAAGCTCCCTGCTCTGAAAACACACACTCTGGAGTCGTCGGAGTTCGGTGTTAAGCTGAGTTTGCCCCCATGTCCGGAAATGGATCC
>NC_043995.1:31429080-31434080 GCF_902150065.1 Myripristis murdjan | reverse complement strand
GAGAGAGCAAGAAAAGAAAGAGAGAAAACAGGCAGAGAGCAGCTTTGTGTTTAACGAATGACAAAACAGCGTGAGAGAGAGAGAGAGAGAGATAAAGAGGTAAAAGGCCGACTTGTCTCTCTCTCTGTCTGTCTGGTGTTTTATGAGTCTCTCTCTCTCTCTCTCTCTCTCTCTCTCTCTCTCTCTCTCTCTCTCTCTCTCTGTTGTTTACATGGAAAAGCTCTTTATTAAGACGCTGGAGGGAAGCAGGAACCTTTTATCTCAACCTGGCCTGTCACACACTGCGGGACGGGGACGTTATTTATCGTCGCACCGGGCGGCCGCTGTCGTCCGTCACTCCGATCGCCGTCTGATCGGAAAATCAGAAATCAGGATGATCTGACTGATTTCAAAGGCAGAAGAAGAAGGAGCTCAGGCTGCAGTGTGAGGGGACAAAAAACAAAACAAAACAAAGAGATGTTAACAGAGATAATCTCATTTAAAGGGATAAGTCACTCATTTTGAAAAATAATAAAAAAAAGATACTCCTTCACATCCCAAAGCCAGTTTATGGTCCCAATGTGATTTTAGCGTTGTTTAATATTCCATCATGTATTTTCATTATTAATGTTTTCACAGTTTCTATATGCTTTCTATTTATTGTTTTTTTTTTTTTTTTTTTTTTTTGCCCTGAAGGCCTTAGTTTTTAGTTTTATTTTCACTTTATTTTTTATGTTTGTTTTCTGTACTTGCACCTTGTTGTGAAGCAGCTGTGGTTTTGAAAAGTGCCCTGTAATTAAAGTTCTTATAATTTGTCCTATTATTATTATCATTGTTATTGTTGTTGTTATCATTTTGGGGGGTTTACCGGTGTGCCGAGCGCTGACTCGCCGCTGACCTCAGCACGGGTTCGTCTGCTGAAATGTGACCTTTGCTCATGTTTTCAGGGTCAAGTGACGAGGCCTCATGAGATCAGCCATGAAAAAAAAAAATCCCACATCCTCTTTCATTTCCAATCACATCGTTATCGGACGGGACCCGCGGGTCGGAGCGCTGCGGCGGGGCAGATGACTTCAGCTTTTACACCGCGCGTCTTCCTCACCTGTTAACCCCCCGAACCCCAGAGAGCCAGGGCCGGGCTTTTATTTTGACACGTGTTAGTTAAAACAAAATCTTTACAAAAGTACTGTCATGAAAATACAGAAAATACAGAAACTGATTGAAACTGAAACTGACTTACTACCACAAACAATAATGATAATAATAATAATAATAATAATAATAATAATAATAATAATAGTATAATAAAAGAAAAGACAAGACAAAGAAAAATGGGGAAAAAAAGAATGATTATTTTATTTTTATTTCATTTTTCCATCAAAAAAAAAAAAAATGCATCTTCCTGCATCTTCATCCATCAAAAATGGATTATTTCAGATTACAGAGGGCGTCTGGGGGTCGAATATTCCCATTGGACAAACACAAATGCGTAAATGGTCTTTCCTTTTCCATTTCTCTGAAACAGCGAGGCCTCGGCGCCGACCGCAGCGTGGGCCTGATGAACGCGGATGCACGGTGACATGTGATTGGTCAGCTGAAGGTTCCCCACTTCCTGCTTCCCACGTCTGGCGGGTTGCGTAACCCGGCCCTCAGATCGGTGTTCCAGGAACTTTATTTTATTTCTTCTGCGGCGAGGCGGAGTGGAGGTGCGGCGAGCGGTGCGTTCAGGTGAAAACACGTGAAAATGAACGCAGGAATGTTTCTGTGTTTCATGTGAAGCCCTGACTCTGATTCACAAAGCAAATCGTCTCTCACTCCTCCAGGAAACATGACAAACTGCCTTTCTCTTCACTTGATGACGGCGTCGTTTTTTAATGATTTCATCAGACCAGGAGCTCCGAGAATTCACTTCTGAATATGGATGAATCACTGAACTTGAAGTGGTGAGGTGCAGCTGAGAAAAATAGACCCTGTTTCCATTCGCTCCCCTCGCGGTGACGCGGTTTTTTCCACTTTTCCACGACGCGCACAGCACAACCAGTCAATCTAAATCTGTCAGAGTGGAAAAATGAGAAATGAAATGACAAAATAGATAAAGGTGACAAACAAAGCGTCTGGTCTTCTCTGCTGACCCACTTTCTGAAGCTGAATCTGCTCTCTGGAATGGAGAGCGTTTAAAGGGATAGGAAAGTTAAATATGTAATTTATTACCCTTACACTACCTACTTTTGACTTGTTTTATATTTTGTTACAAGCACATGATGCCTTACTGTAGCTGTGACTGTCCAAAGGGGGCAAAAATGTTGTTACTCCATTTTGTTTTTTGCACTGTGATATTCAAAACACGTTCAAAAATATGTTTGTATGTGTTATTAATGCAAGACAAAGCAGTCAGGACAAAACCTGCAATGTTCAGGTTGGAAATAAAGACTTTTGCCCTTTTGACTTTTGATTTTATTGTGTTTTAAGGAAATTGAGAACCAGTGTCCACATCATTTTTCTCTAAAACTACACCATGTAAAAAGATGATGCTTAGTTTTTATACTTATCAGGGTCATATACGCCAAAATAGCAAAGAGAAATAAAAAAAAATGCATATCAAACAAGAGCTCGGGTCTTTTAAAATGATTTTATTGTCATCACTGGGTATCTAAGTCCTTTCTATCAGCTGATTTCTCCTGAGTCAAACCAGTGTTTTTTGCCGGGGATTAAAAAGTTACTTTCACATGCAAGAGTGGAGCGATCCAATCAGAAAACAGCTCAGTGGTCATTCCTCCCGCCCCCTTTTGATTGACAGCCTTGTTAGCTGGAGGGGAGTGAGTGGTGTTTTCCACACACACACACACACACACACACACACGCTGCACTTGAGGTATATTATATAAATTAACGGCCATCCGAGTGTAAGTTGAAACATCCAGACTTGTCACAGGCACTCGGGTTTGCCGAGACTCAGACACACACACACACTCTTAAACATGAACACACTCTTAAACATGAACACACTCTTAAACATTAATTAATAGGGCTGGGCTTCAAAATTCAGAGCCTTTATGGTACCTCAAACACCTCGCTGCTGTAAAGAAATATATGGGACAAAGGAAGCGTCGATTGGTTTTTGATTGTTTCAACACGTCACCTCACCTGCTGCCATTAAAGCAAAATGAAGTGAAAAAATCTGATACACAAGTTTTTTTTGGGCGAGTTAATAAAATAAAAAGTGGGATGTTTTCTCTTTGCTGGACAGCTGGTTGGTCTTAACAGGCTCCAGAATATTTCTACCCTACAAGGGGAACTAAAGCCCGTCCAGGCCTGCTCGAATAGATTAGAACCCCATTTGATGACGGATGATGATGACTGAACTCAATAAGAGCCTCCGTGTTTTAAAGTGGGTGTACTGTCCCTTTAAAACGCGGTGCAGTTCAGGGTTTCAGGAAAAAGTCGCTGCAGTAAAAGTCGGACGGGCTGAAGGTCCCTCCAGCGAACTTTCCCTTTTGTGGCGAGGAGAACGGTGAACTCCTCACCTAGCGCTGAGGAAGAACGAGGCCACACACACCTGCTCGGAGCCGTCTTACACCCCCCCCCATGCACACACACACACACACACACACTCAGACACACACACACTCAGACACAGACACACACACGCTCCCCTGTTCACCACCCCAAGGCCAAACCTCCTGTAAATCTACCCTGACACAACACAGCATGCCACACACACACTCACACTCACACACACACACACACACAAGCAGAGCATGTCTGAACAAAGACGACGTTGTACCAAACAAACTATTTATGTCTCTCTCTTCCCTTTTTTGTCTCTCTCTCTCTCTCTCTCTCTCTCTCTCTCTCTCTCTTTTTTCTTCTCTTTATCATCTGAAGTCACAATGAAATGAAACAAACTTTTCCATCTCCAAAACTTTCCGGGTTTTTTTTAAAAAACAAAATCCCATTTTGACTTTTACTTCTTGGAAAACAGAGTATCTTTAGCGGTGACCTCACGCTGAACCGGAGGGAGCAAATAAAAATCCAAACCAATAAAAGCAGCACCGCGTTTTGGAAAAGCCCCGCCCCTTCTATCAAATAAAACCGACCTCCTATTGGTTTACGCGTCTGATTGACAGCTAAGCCCCGCCCCCATCATCCTGATCACATGCAACTTTAATGGATTCTAAAGAGCTTTTACATTTTCTCTCTCTTCTTCCTCCCTGAATACATCAAACTTACTTTCACACACACACACACACACACACACACACGCACACACACACACGCTGCTCCCAAGGTGTTATGAGTGTGTAAAGTGGCTGGGTGGCCTCTGGCCCCCGGCGTTACACACACACACACTCTCCAAACACACAGTGATGGACGGCCGACCTCTGCACGTCGTTTCTTCTTCTGTGGTCCGGCGGCACAGGAAGTCACGGCCAAACACACACATTTGTTCCTGAAGGGTGTGTGTGTGTGTGTGTGTGTGTGTGTGTGTGGGAGGGGGGGGGTGTTAATTAGTGTTTTATGGCCTAGTTTGAACACAGGCCTGCAGAAATGTGACACTTTTAGTTTCATGGTGTCTGATACTCCTCAGATGATCTGATTTATTGATGACTGATTTATTCCGACTGTCTGAGTTATATCAGCTGGAATATTTTTCATAATTTTTGTCAGTTTTGTGATCACATGACCTTCCCTCTATCGCCACCAGCAGGCCCGGCAGAGCGTCTGAGTTTGAAATAACTCTTGTTTACATGCATTTGTCTCAGGAGGTTCTGTATTTTATGAACATGAATATATTTTATCGCGATGCTGAAATCAATGTATTTTTTAACATTCACACGTCGTATGAAATTTTCATTTTCATATTTTTGTCTGACTGCGTGTTTTATTCTTACGTCTTTACTGCCTGCTGTTGCTACCTGATGCTGCCACGTTCAGCTTTCCCAAAAGGCTGCATCCGCTGTGCAGCTTCACATTAAATAACTGATTTTTTAAAAACCTCTGTAGGGAATTTTCCTTCCATT
>NC_043995.1:31399080-31421580 GCF_902150065.1 Myripristis murdjan | reverse complement strand
GGGGTGGAAGTTTCTGTCTATTTTTAAGACGTCTGCTTTAAAAATAGGAGCTTTTGTGATTTAAAAATATTGCACAATGAACCTCTGGAAACAATTATTTATCCCCCCCTCCCTTACCCCCAAAATAGATTTGTACCATTTCAGAGAGAAACCTGACAATATCAGCAGAATTTCTACTTGGCAAAAATAAAAAGCAGAAGGTATGAAAACCACATTGGACCCAAAAGTAAACTGTGCATGAAGGAAGACCAGACGGTTTATTTTTACTCAGACATCAGACAGCGCATTTTAAATTATGCAGATTTACGTCAGTGTCTATTAGACGGTGTAAAACGAAACCCTGCTTTTGCAAGGAATTTAAAAATCAATTTAGGGGCAAATGAGGGATTCCCCAGGATCAGGCTCATTCACTTTAAATGGAGGTGGTGCGTTTAGGTGCACACCACGAAACAACAACAACAACAATATAAATGCAGCGCCTTAGGGATGTCGCGATTTTGATTCTGAGCGGGGAAAAGATCAAAATGAACGTTTGATCACAAGCAGATTTGTGATTCTCCCATTTTTTCTTTTTTTCCTTCGCCCAGGAGGAGGGAAAACACGGAGGCACTGCCTGCGTATCTTCCCTCCTCCAGCGCTCCGACTTTGGGAAAAAAAAAAAGAGCAGGAGTATTAACATGGTGGTTAAATCAGACTTGATATCATATAGCCTTTAGTTTTAAAGAGGAATTTGTTGTCAGGGCATGAAACCTGTCGATCTTTACAAATCAAGACCTGACAGTCTAACAATAACATCAATATCAATATATCAATATCGCTCACTTTTTCTTTTTTCTTTTTTTTTTTTTGCAATTTTCTTTTTATTGAACATTATAGCATACATTCTGCATACAACTGCTACACAATAATTGAAATTTTTTGTCTTTTTTTTTTTTCTTTCTCAAACATGACCCTCAAGAAGGAAAGGGTAACTTGCTCGGTCCTTTACTTTCAATCAAAATAATAAATGACTGTATTTCTTTATTTCTATGTACTTTTTCCTGTATCAACTCAAATATCCCCACCTGTTGCTTGCTCTTCTCCAGGTTATGGACCGTATATGATGTCACTCAGGTGTCTTATTGGACACGCCCCCTTACCTCTCTGTCTGGGGCGACGATTGGCCGAAGCCACATGATCAAATATCCAACCCGCTGTCCTCGGTGGCCCATTGGCTGATATGATAAAAAAAAATGTCCTGATAACGTCCAAAACTGTGAGGAAAACAACTCACAGTGGTTATTAACGTGCACCGTTTTCCGGAAAAACGCTGGTGTCCCGCAGACAGGAGGCCAAAGAGAACATCATGTTTTGTGTGCTTCTGCACTGAAAATGAACGGGGCTTTTATTTTGGATCCTGTAAACCAAACACTATTCACTCTTATACACAAATATTGATTTTAAAATGACATAAGGTGGTCATTACACATTAATCAAATGATAAAAGCTATGCTGGAAAAGGAGGCCGTGCTTCAACAATACGAGTCTCAGCATTTTGAGAATATTCAAAAAAAAAAAAAAAATTAAAAAAAAAAATAAAAAAATGTGGAAAGACAGTACATCCTATTTCATATTTCATCTCATCTGTGCTTCTCTGTTGTGGTGTGAGTCAAAATAATATACTTAAGCAAAAAATAAAAAAAAAATGAATAAAAAAATAAAAACTACCTTACAAACATACATTGTGTGGATATTTTTATTATTTATTTTTTTTTTCACAAAGAGAACACCTGCTCGGTCATCCTCTCAGCCCTTTTTTTTTTTTTTTTTTTTTTTTAACACAATTCTTATCATCTTTGAAAAAATATCATGTTTCACATGGACATAGCCGTCATACGTCCACAGTATTCCACTAACTTATAGATATGACTTATAGTTTCGTTGCACTACCTGTGCTGGGGGAGAGAGAGAGAGAGAGAGAGAGTGAGAGAGAGAGAGAGAGAGAGAGAGAGAGGAGGTGTAGCTTCCGACCAAAACTCCTTTCCACGTCTACGCCTCCACACTCACCGGATACATCGACCGCAACAGATGGGACCCCCCCTCCCCCAGTCACACACACACACACACACACACACACAGCCACCCCTTAACCCCGTGCCCTTACACACACACACACACACACACACACACACAGACACACACTTGTCCCCCCCTCCATCCCAGCACATGTTGTCTCTTTTCCTCAGGACGGCTTTAGACCCTCGTTGCCACTGCCAATTAGTCTGTCTGACTGCATCCTGCACTAATCAGCTCACACACACACACACACACACACACACAGTGTCAAACTGTCCTTACATAAGCCCCATTGTAGCTAATTGTGACATATTATATGAATTTGCATGCGTGTGTGTGTGTGTGTGTGTGTGTGTTTTATGAACCAGCAGCATGTGACCAGCAGTGACTCAGTGTGTCCAGACCATAATGTGCTCTCCATTTGTGTGTGTGTGTGTGTGTGTGTGTGTGTGTGTGTGTGCATGAATCTCCCTGCTGAACACTGAATCTGGGCCAAAACAAAGAGTGACGTTTTGACGACCAATAAATTTGTCGCCTCACACTTACTTAACGGCGAATTTTGCGGCGTAAAACTTGTGGAGGGAGGCAGGGGACGTGAAGAATCGCCGAGCGAAAACTGAAACGCACATGTGACGGTCAATCTGAGAGACGGCTTATGAATAGCTGCAGCCTCGTAAAAAAAAAAAAAAAAAAAAAAAGCCGTCTTTGAAGCCCACGTAAACGCTAACATGTGCATTTTTTCAGGCGTAGAAAGTGACTTGCAGACTCACGGCGGAGGAGCTGGCTTCAGTCACACACACACACACACACACACACACACTCCACCACTTCAAACGCCGCAGGGACTTCAGACGCTGCTGCAGTTTCAGTTTCTTTTCAACTTCGAGCCAGAGAATAAAAATATGCATCCAAATAAATACGGAAGAAGCGCAGCGCCTTGTGTCGGACAGACTTTGTGCAGCCAAACATCGAATTTCTACCCAAAAAAAAAAAAAAAATAAAAATCAGATCTAAACAGTTTTACTGCCAAAAAATCTCCATGTTAGAACATTTAGTCTCAAAACAAACCAACAAAAAATCTGCCAGTGAGATGAGATAATCCCACTTGTTTCCTGTGCAGTTTCACTTGTTTCTGGATTTTTTTTTTTTTTTTTCCCTGGGAACAAGAATAAATCTGTTGAGGTGAGCCAGAATAAAGCAAAAGTCTGGAAACAAGTGGGATTATCTCATCCCACTGGCAGATTTCTGACCTTTTTTGAGGAAAAACAAGATTTAAAGAGTGAAGATGGGCCTGAATGACTTGATGACATGGAGACTGAAGTGCTGAGAAAGTGAGATTATAACACTTTTTAAACAACTTAGTGAACTTTTACAGACTAACTTTTCTCCCTTTCTCTAACATATAATATATTTTGTTAATCCAGAATGTTGACCTGAATGTAATTATTCTAAAATGACTAATGATAGAAATCTGTCTACAGTGTTTTGTAAATGACTTACTTATTTATTTGGTTTGTTTTTCAATATAAACAAAGTGCATTGTGTGCTGTCAGTGCAATAAGCCTCGATTGTAAAATTTTAAACTTTAAATTTCATCAGATTTAGTTTTAAGAACAACTTAAAGGACAATTTCGCTGTTTTGGCCCTAATTTACAGATGATCTGGCGTCATCCTCGGCTGTAGAGAGCGTCGTTTCACAGGAACAGAACTTACTTTATTTCACAAACCAAAGCACTACCTTTCAAACTGTAACCCTCCGCCGCTCTGTAGCTACACCTGCAGCGAAAACAAGTCCCAGAAAAATACGACTCTCTGAGATCGGTGAGAATATTCACGAGCTGGGGCCTCGGGTCCAAAATAGTGAACTTGCCCTTTAATTATCCAGGTTGTTTGAACACATAATAATGAATATTGTTGCTGTTGCACCAAAAAGCTCCACAAAAACAAAACCAAAAAACAAACAAACAAACAAATTACGGCTCATCAGGAATTCACTCAGATACTGACGTGTAAATATCACCTATATATATTCACGTTTTCATTGTGGCCGTGGAGATTTTTGCTTCTGACCTAAACTCTGCCGTGCAAGTTTTTTGGCTGTTTTGGTACAAATGTCCCTTCATATGATCACATTTTCTTCTGTCTACCTGCATATTCGGTAGTGTATATATTGCTTGCTGCTATTTATCATCTGTTTATACTGTAAATTTGCACATTGCCTACATCTATGCACATTATATACATCTATTGCACATTGTTTTTTGCACATTGGGTACTTAGATCTTTAGATCTCTAGTGTCATCTTTTATTCTTTATTTTTTATTTATTTAATCTTGTAATCTGTGGATACTGCTGAAAACTGTGAATTTCCTTCGGGATGAATAAAGTATCTATCTATCTATCTATCTATCTATCTATCTATCTATCTATCTATCTATTTATCTATCTATATAAACCCAGATTATGCATCAAAAGAGCTTTATGTTCTGTTTTGAGCCTGGTTCTTTATGTCTTTTTATGACTTTGTTATACTTTATCATTTTGCATATCATCAGTCAATACATGCTCCACTTTTTTGAGTTAAGAGAAAAGTGCCACACCCATTATGTAAAACCAAAATTGATGAAAAATGCAATAAAAAAGGGAAATAACTCATGAAGTACATATAAAAATACATGGACAAAGTGCTCTGCAGTCACAGTTACACATCGTCATAATGCTGTAATCCATATTTTTCCGTACACCTCACGTCTTAACATGCCGCGGTGTTGAAACGGTCAGTTGTGTGTGTTTACACGCCTCCATCTGCTGTGTATTTCATGTTTCATGTCTTTGCTGGATCCTATACGCTGCTGCGCTGACCCAGTTTTCCCCCCCGGGAGGATTAGATATCATTTTTCTCCTAATCTCATTTCATCTTCTCATCCTCTTCTTCAGGATGACTCGGGCCTTTTCTCTCGCCGCCTTCCAGACCTGTGAAATGTGCAGCGTGGCCTCATGGGAAGCCTCGCAGGGCGCAGCTTCATTATCATCATCATCATCGTCGTCGTCGTCACGTTAATGAAGCGAATCGATTCGTGAAATTTCCTGCAGATGAATCCCCTCCGCCCACGCTGCCGGGGCGGCGCGCTGAGCTGGTTTTGATCATGTTGAGCAGCCGCAGCCAGTAAAGTGGCATTCACACTCAGCGCTCAGACCACACACACACACACACACACACACACACACACACACTTCCTCTGTGCGGGCTGCTGCTGTCTCTGCCGGCTTCCTGTGTGTCTGACAGACGAGGCGAAAACATTCACTTTCACACACTTTCACTTCGCCTTCCTGCCGCCGTTCACACGTGCCCAACGAGCTCATGGGAAAGAGGAAGAGGAGCGCGGTGCTTCGTCGCTGCAGCGCTCTGATTGGCCGTGACGATTCCTGGCTTCAGTTTGACCGAAGCTTTAAAACGATGCGGGCGAGAGCAGCCTCGTTACTCTAACTCACCTCATCCAGTTCAGCTTTGCTCGTCTGGTGGTGAACATTAAGCACCTGGCAGTTGGTTGGTAGATTTGCTTTATTTGTGCTTTAATAAAAAGTAAAAGACAAAAACAGTAGTAACTACACGACACATAGACGCAGGAAAAATGGAATAAATTGTTTAACGAGCCTAGTTAGTGGCGTTTCCTTTGTGAAAAGTTCAGTTTGTGTTCATGTAGTCAGCCGCTGCCCCCACATGAATCCCCTGTAGAACTGTATTATCAAGGTTTTATTATAAAACCTGAACGGAAAAATAAAATAAAATAAAATAAAATAAAATAAAAAAAAAAACACAAACACATCCGTTGTATGAGAGCTGTGCAGCCACACACTGAGCCGATGAATTAATGAATACACTCAAAGTATTTTCTTTTTTTTTAAATGGTCTCAGTAGACTTTGCCTCTGAAAAATTATATTTGTTGATTTCATCTTGTTCCCCAGATCTCTGGATGAAAAACCGAATAAACCGAACCGCGATACAAACCAAACTGTGGGTCTGCTGGAGCTAACAGATAGATAGATAGATAGATAGATAGATAGACTATGAAAATGAAAATAATAAAACTCGTTCATATCAAAATGCTCGTCCACGCCTCTGAGATTCAAGCTCCTTATCCTATAAATCCAAAAAGCCTCCTTGTGTTTCCTGAGGGACTTACTGCCCACCCTTACGGCCCCCCCTGACCTTGGCAGCTCTAATCAAACAAAGGTCTCGTGTAATCTGGCCCCACCTGGGGTTCTGATGTCGCCCCACCTGGATGCTCATCGAGGAGTCCGGGATTTGAACCGGCAACCTTCCGGTCCCAAGTCAACTTTTGCTGAAGTCCTCCGAGTTCCCGCTGCAGCAGCAGCTGTGCGTGAACGTGTCCTGTTGCAGCTGCATGACGGGCTGAGGGTCGTGTGCCTTGCTCAGGGGCACTAAAGTTGTTGCTAAAGTGGAGTTAAAGTCCCCTAAAGTCTCCAGCACCGGGATGCAGAACAGAAACAGGCGTTTTGGTCGTATAGATCCATGTTGGGTTTCATGAGACTGACGCCAAACCACTTCCACAGCGTCCAAGAGCGACTTTAAGTGAACAATAAGAAATTAAAAATAAATAAATAAATAAATAAAACAATCTGTTACATTAAAAGCGACTTTATTAGCTTCAGTCGTTTCATTTGTTTTTCAATGTGGGTTTCCAAACGCGGCAAAAATTATAAAGGCACTTTCTGAACTAGAACATGAAGCTATTGTATTTGAACAGTGTGTGTGTGTTGTGCCCAAGCTGATGCAAAAGCCCATCAACAACAACAAGACTTGCTGTCTGTGTTTTCTGCCGCTCTCGCAGCCTCCGCCACTCGCAGGCCGACGCCGTTAACCGGCCAGATGATACGAATTTAGGGAAATACCAGAACAAAAAAAGAAAAAAAAAAAAGGTTGCAGAGGATGTCTGAGGTGATGGAGTCTGCAGATCCTGTTTGCAGAAGTCTGACTCATCGATATTAAAGTCGAGTCGGAGAGACGGGGTAAGCGAAAGCATCTGCCGCCGTGCCGCAGACCTCACACTCTGCTCAGAATGACAGTGCAAGGTATACAACACACACACACACACACACACACCAGGCTATACATATCACTTTACGAACACACATGCAGTGTGTGATCAGTGTGTGCAGTGCGGTTCAGCGGTGGACCGGACCTGGACAAACCCCGTCTCCTGGAAAAAAATTACGTTCCCATACAACTAAAGTGCGTACAAAAGTTACGTTCTGTGTTTTATACGTTATGTATTTTATGTTTTATGATTGTAACATATCACAAAAACGGGGAAAGTGGGGTGGCGGAAGGGTCAAATGACTGACTTTCCCCCGGGCGACTTGAATTTGGAACAGTGACACGGTCAGGGTTCATTTAGTTTCAATCCAAACATGAACAGGGAGGCCAGGGAGAACACAATAAATAAGTAGAATAGATAAAAAGTACTAAAAGGAGCTTAATAATGAAAAAGAAAAACAGCTAAAAAATATTGCACAAGTTAATTTTGCACTTGTGTTGTAAGAGCAGCAGCATTGACAAAACAAAAAAAAAAAAAAAAAATGCAAACATAACTCACATTACACTGCATTACCAAGCATTTCCCATTTTTTCATACCGAAATCTAAATGTTCTCTAACTTCACCGCAGAGGTTTCGGTGGGTAAAGTCACAAAAGTGGTTAAAAAGCCGACCGACATGATATAGAGGATGCACTGATCAGAAATGTGAGAGAGAGAGAGAGAGAGAGAGAGAGAGAGTTGGACCAGCATGGCCGAACCAAAAGGCCTAAAACTGCACAGAGACACTGAAACACCGAAACACAGAAACACCGGCTTTACGCGTGGATAAAAGCCCTGCATTCAAAAAATGTACAATTTCCAGTAAAAGTGCAGCGGTGTTCACAGTAAAATGCAGTAAAAGCACTCACTGTGAAGAATAGAGAGTTTAATTCTTGATGCTTTAACCTGTAGGAGGTATTTTAATGTTGTAGCTCTTTAGAAACTCACATAAATGTAGTGCAAAAAAATAAATAAATAAATAAAAAAATCACGCGGTTTAGTTGTATGGGAATGCTTACGGGGCCGTGTTGCACCAGTCTGACCCGAAAATCACATTTTGATGAATCATCATCAGCTTTATTTCAGCAGGATAATCCACAAAACAGCCTGCGCACAGGAAACACATCACAACAAAACAAGGCGGTAAAATCACGTTAAAACACAAAGAACCAGCCGGCGTCACGTTCATGTGAATATTCAGGATCATAAAAACCATAATGTCTGTTTTTATTTTGATCTCTGGATGAGTTTCTCTGCAGGTTTGAGTGTCTGACAGTTAAGACACACCGAGGAGAGACCCAAGTGAATGTAATCAGTCGCTTCCACTTGTGTGTGTGTGTGTGTGTGTGTGTGTGTGTGTGTCGCTGGTGGCCCACAGTGATTTTGCAGTGTGGGAAGCGATGGAGAAGTTGTGCAAAAGACGAAAGTGTTGGATTGCAGCAGCTCAGCTGGTTGTGGCTTCAGTTGGGCAACAGAGTGTTGAAAGTGAGTGAGGACACACTGCAGACGTGTGAAAGACACACACACACACACACACACAGAGAAAGAAAAGAAAGAAAGATTAGAGAAAGAAAAGAGCCCTCACCTCCTTATTTTTCCTTATTTTTTTTTTTGTGCCAGAATATTTTGGATTAATGTTGAACTCTTTATAAGAAAAATTATATTTTCTTTTGTTGTTACTCTTAAACTCTTATTTTCTGTGTGCAAGTGCTGTCGACACGCTGCCGACACCACAACTGTCCGCCTGAAAAATAAAAATAAAAGCTGTGAAAACATGCAATATTTTCGCTAAAAATGGCATCTGGTGACTTTGTTTTGATTCATATTTTAATCCCGGGCCTGATCCTCTTTGTTTGTGTAATGTGATGCACATTGTAGAGTGTTTGTAATAAAAGTTAGATTAAAAAAACACACACACACACACTCCTTGCAGCAGCGCGGCGGGCCCCGTCCCAGCGGCCCCGGACGGGACGCGGGACGGCGGCCGCCTTCGCGTGAGAAGAAGAAGGAAGTTGACGGGTGACGTGATTCTCACGCAGACGTCTGAAATAACCCGCGTCGTATTTTTGCCTCGTTCTCTCTCACACTCTCCATCGCCTCAAACCGCAGCAAAGCAGAAGTGTGTCGTGGAGAAGGTGCTGTGACTCAGAGTCTGTTGGGCCGTCTAGGAGCTGCAGCCGTTAGTCAGCCGCCTGCAGCTTCTCCTGCACAAACACTCCAGGTTTTTTTTTTGTTCGCTGTATCTATGGCAACAATGTATCAGACAAAAAGAGAAACAGTTTCTATTGTTTCAATGTAACAAATGCATTGTATGATTTCACATCACTTTCTTTAATAAAATATAATAAAATAAATGAAGTCACACACTCGATTTGCAAACTGAGAGCGTCTGGATTGTGTTTCCTGGATAATGCGACAAACTGATAATTTGCTAACTGAGCTAAACGCCAAATTTATGTTAATCCCGGGGTTATGCGTTACCGGGCGGGCTGATGCCTTGCTAATTGCTAATCAAGCTAAATGCTAAACGCACGCTAATCCCAGCGTTATGAGTCATTCAGGTGGCTTACGCTTTGCTAATTGCTAGCGGAGCTAAATGCTAAACACATTCTAATCCCCGCTGAGGAGTGGAATGAGTCACTGAGACGTTTCATACACACACACACACACACACACACACGTTGGTTAATCTCATGAGAAGCAAATTAAGAAATTCCTCGGCAGCTGCCCGTATGTCTTAATGTGTGTGTGTGTGTGTGTGTGTGTGGGATTGGGAAATAATCACCACAGATTACTGACGTGCGCTCAGTCAACATGAATCATTTCGAAAGCTAATCAGCATTTCATTCTCATCAGCGGCGAGCGAGCGAGCGGTGACGTAACGCCGGCCGATTTCACTGCAGTGGGCCTCGAACGGCACAACGCACCAGATTATTAACCACATTTATTTATTTGTGGATTTTGACAGGGCGTCATGTGTCTTCCATGTCAGAAAAAGTAGGCAAACTCAAACTCTGCTGCGGTGAAGAGAAAAATACTGCAGTTACACTAAAAGTCCTGCATTCCACACTGCAAAAAGTCAAAATCTTACCAAGATTATTTGTCTTATTTCAAGTAAAAATGTCTTATTTCTAGTCAAAATATCTCATTACACTTAAAATAAGACATGATCAGCTCAGAAATTACTTGTCTTTAGACAATTAAAGACAAGTAAAAATTTGCTTGTTCCATTGGCAAAATTTGTTTCTTGTTTCAAGCTAATTTTCACTTGTTTCAAGTAGATTTTCACTTGAAACAAGTGAAAATTGTCTAAAGACAAGTTATTTCTGAGGTGATCATGTCTTATTTTAAGTGTAATGAGATATTTTGACTAGAAATAAGACATTTTTACTTGAAATAAGACAAATAATCTTGGTAAGATTTTGACTTTTTGCAGTGCACATGCTCCTCCAGCAAAAGTACAGCAGTATTTGCAGTAAAATGTGTTAAAAGTCATCAGAGAGTTAAATTCCTGCTGCATTCGCCTGTAAGAAAATATAACAATGCAGAACGTCTGATGTTTTGCAAGAAAAAGGACAAGATTTCCCTCTGAAATGTAGGAAAAGTAGAAAGTCTCCCTGAGTGGAAATACTGCACTGAGGTGTGAGAATACTCTGAAGTACCCTGAAGTAGGCCTACCCAGCGTGCACCTGTGCAGACGCACAGCGGGTTAGATTAAAAACAAAACAAAACGCCGTCTAATTTGACTTTTTTTCGGTTCCCTTTGGCCGTGTTTTGAAGTCGGACCTGAGCAAAGACTGTGAGAAAACCCACCGCTCATCATCTCGTCGTGGGGTTTCCCTCGTTTGGCGGCTGGAGACAGACGCTGACAGGCAGACAGGCAGAAACAGCTTTTTAGTCGAGCAGCCTGACAGTCAAACGAGCGCGATGAAAGCGCCGCACTTTTTGCGCCGCTTTTGTTGTCGCGTCTGAGGTCAGAGAGAAGAAAAAACTGGTAAACCTGAATCTAATTCGAGTTTTCTTCCCTTCTTTTCCTGACGGCGTGCTCTGAGCGAAGGGAAGATCCCCTGCAGGCTCTCAGGCTCGTCTGGGACAAAGTGACACACTCACTTCCCCTCACTGCTGCGTGGACGCCGGGGCCTCGTTTCACACGGGACCCGCTCATTTTGAAATGAATCATCATCTTCCACCTCTGCATTTTGAAATTCACCGACGTCACTGATTTTATTATTATCATTATTATCATCATCGGCTCCTGATGTCGCAAAGCAAATTTGATTTCATTTTCAAAGCTGCAAAAAATGCATTTAAAAACCCTCACCGTATCGATTCCACTGCAGCCTCCTTTTTTTTTTTTTTTTTTTTTTTTGCAGGAAATTAAACTTTAATGTCTCCCGAGGTTGAAGTGTGAACGCCGGGTTAGATAGATAGATAGATAGATAGATAGATAGATAGATAGATAGATAGGTATACGTTATTGATCCCAGACTGGGAAATTCACACGTTACAGCAGCATTATCAATAAAAACAAAAAATAAAAAATTAAAATTAAAATTAAAAGACTAAATATAGAAAAATACAGGTAGTAGATGGTATGGCACAGGGTAAGCTTGACACCATGGAACCAGGAAACCAAGTGGAAGAACCCGACGCCCGGTAATGGGATTCGGCGACTGTCCGACTTGATTTGGTCCCATGGAATCACCACTTCTAATAAATAACAGTTAAGGTGCTGAGTGATGGATAATAAAATAAAATAAACTAAACAAGTAAGTAAGGAAATTGCCCAGGTTATTGCCCAGGTTGTGAGTTCACAGGACGTCCCATGTCCAGACACACAATGTAACTACCGTTGCCAACTTTCATGGCCGCCGCCCCCACAAATGAAATTAAACAGTGTAGATTGAATAACATTGCAAGAACACAGGTTACAGTATTTGTCAGCTGCCTGTCTAATGCATTGAAAAGAAGATATAGCGGGCCTCTCAACTTCAGACGGGGCCTCCAAGGGCCCCAAGCTAAACATGTCTGTCCCGTTTTGGACGTTTAAACAATAATTTTGTTACAGGCTACATGACGAGTCTATTTTCCTACTCTGCATTTCCATCCAAGGCCAAAGCTCACTGAATAAAAGATGGTCCTGCAACGATTCATGATGAAATGATCAAGTTACAACGACAACATCTTTAAAAGAAGACTAGAAAGCCACCTTTTCACTCTAGCCTTTAACGAGCTCCTATTTTAGTCCACACTGTTGTCTTTTATTGTTTTATTTGCGTCTTTTGTTTTATTTCAAAGTTCTCGTTTTTAGCCTTTTCTTTTTAACTCCACCCTGTGCTGTTTTTAATGTTTTATTTTAACGTTTTCGAATGTTCTTCTTTTTATTGTGAAGCACTTTGAGCTGCAGTTCTTGTATGAAAGGTGCCATACAAATAAAGTTTTAATATTATTTTATTATAAGATGACGCTTCTTTCCCAAAATGTGAGCAGAACGGGCAGCTCGCTCCGAGGTTCATACTGAAATGAGGCCACATCGCAAAATGTGAACAGTGATATCAGGGGCGGATCTAGACAAATATTCATGGGGTGGCAAGAGGGTGGCATGGAGACTTTAAGGGGTGGCAGAAATATATATGCTGATTTAATACCAAACGATCACATATATCAGTATTTGCTTGGAAAACCCCCAAATGAGGATATTTTAACTCAAAAACATTCTATTATTGTGGTACATGAGTGAAGCATTGAATAGAAAACCAAGAGGTGGCATTAGAAATATTTATTTATTTATTTATTTATCTATCAATCCCTTAAATAGTGGGAGTGTCATCTTTTGCTGCATTTACTTGCACTCGGACATTTGAGTCTCGTAACAGCGAGTTTCTGAACAGCCACAATTAAAAAATAAAAAAAATAATTGTCTGAAATTGGGGTGGCAACTAGGGTGGCAAGGCATTTTTCTAGGGGGGCAGCTGCCAACCCCTGCCACCCCCTAGAACCGCCTATGAGGGATATGAACTGACGGTAACACTGCAATTATTCATTATTCGTTTAAGGGGCTTTGGTGTTTGGTTGCCAAATACGGGACGATCCCGTATTTCAAGGGACTGTAACACACCTGTGAAAGCAGACACCTGCCACCTGACAGCGAAGGCATCAGCAGAGCCTCGTTTCTCTCTGCGGCTTCATCTCGTTCGTTTGAGGCGCGAGGCTGCGAGCGAGCGAGCCGATGGGAGATGAATGTGAAGTTTGCGTTGCCGTGACAGTGTGTGTTCAGCAAGACGGACGAGCCCGGCGCGTCGACGGGCCGCGCGCTCTGCCTCCGAGCCAAAACGTCAGCGTGGGACGAAGCCAACAATGAGCCGTGTCTGAGCCCGGACCGCCGTGCAGATGTTGCTGCTGCGTCTGTTCTGTAATCTGCTGGGAGACAAACACACAGAAAAAAAAAAAAAAAAAAAAAAAAAAAAAAGACATGCCAACCGCTGAAGCTTGAGCAACTAGACAGTCACACACACACACACACACACCACATGCCAGTCACTCGCTGCTTTCTCCTCTTCTGGCCGCTGCTGGCCTCCATGGGCTGCGGTTGCCAGATCTGAGGGGAAAATCCCCCCTTAAACGCGGCCAGAGCTCTGATGGAAAAATGGCTACCAGACCGGGCCGGTGGAAGGCAGGGGAGGAAATGACGGGAATGTCAATCCCAGTGTGTGTGTGTGTGTGTGTGTGTGTGTATGTCGGTGTGTGTGTATATATATGAATGTATATGTGTGTGTGTGTGTGTGTGTGTGTCCGTGCATGTAAGTGATTGTATGGCCTGTGTGAGTGTGTGTGTGTGTGTGTGTGTGTGTTTGCACGCCTTGTTGTCTGTCATACCGCCTGTGAGGAACCGCTGTTTACATACACAGCACTGAGTCTGGGGGGGCAGTGTGTGTGAGTGTGTGTGTGTGTGTGTGTGTGTGTGTGTGTGTGTGTGTGAGGGTTTCAGTGGTTTACCCCTAAACGTTTAGCCTTAACGTCTCCTCTCGGGGGTGGGGGGCACCGGGACGGCTGTGTGGGCACGTTAAGAGCTTCACAGGCACCAGAGGAGGGGAGAGGAAGTGCATTTAGGTGGGTGGGTTTGGGGGGGAGGAGGGGGGAGGGAGGAAGGAACTTACCTCCCTCGCTCACAGAAACACCCTCACACCACCAAAGAAGAAGAGAGCGCCGGACCACAGACCACCCAGAGAGACAGACAGGGGGACAGACAGATAGACGGGGAATCAGAGAGAGAGAGAGAGAGAGGAGAGTGAAAAACCGAGAGAGCAAAGAGAGATAAGTGGAGAGGAAAAAAAACAAAACAAAACCCTGAGAGAAGAATGGAAGGAGAATTAGATGAGATGGATGGGTAGAAAAGGAAAGAGAGAAAGAAAGAAAGAAAGAAAGAAAGAAAGAAAAAGAAAGAAAGGAAGGAAGGAAGAAAGGAAGAAAGAAAGAAAGAAAAAGAAAGAAAGAAAGAAAGGAAGGAAGAAAGAAAGAAAGAAAAAGAAAGAAAGAAAGGAAGGAAGGAAGGAAGAAAGAAAGGAAGTAAGGAAGAAAGAAAGAAAGAAAAAAAGGAAGGATGAAAGGAAGGAAGGAAGAAAGAAATAAAGAAAGAAAGAAAGAAAGACAGAAAGGCTCTGACTGTAAGCAGCGTTTCATGTCTCAGTGAGGCACAAACATACCTCTGCAATTAAAAAAAGAAAGAATGATGGAGAAAGTGACTATAAATGAAATGAAGAAGGACAGAAAAAAGAAAAGACAAATAAAAGACACAGAAATGAGACAGAAATTCAACTGGCTGAGATGGAATGAAGACAGAAAAAGAAAGAAAGAAAGCAAAGGAAATAAACTGATGAATAAATAAATCATGTGGGAACAATAGAAGAAAAAAAACACAAAGGAAAAGCAAATTGAAGACAAACAGTGAAGAGAGGAGAGGAAGAAAAGAAAGAGAGAGGAGAGGAAGAAAAGAAGGAAAGAGGAGAGGAAGAAAAGAAGGAAAGAGGAGAAAGCATCAAAAAAAGAGACAGACAGACGGATTGAAAAACAATAAATTCATGAAGGAGACGAAGAAAAGAGGAAGACAGAAAAAGAGGAGTAACAGGCTCTGGACTGACAGACGGGTAGAGAGGGGTTTCCAGACAGACGGGCAGACAGACAGACAGACAGACAGACAGACAGACAGACAGACAGGCAGACAGACAGACAGACAGACAGGCAGGCAGGCAGACAGGCAGACTGACAGACAGACAGGCAGGCCGTCAGGTTGGACAGACAGACAGACAGACAGGCAGGTAGACAGACAGACAGACAGGCAGACTGACAGGCAGACAGACAGACCGATAGGTAGACAGACAGACATGCAGGCAGACAGACAGGCAGACAGACATGCAGGCAGACAGACAGGCAGACAGACAGGCAGACAGGCAGACAGACAGGCAGACTGACAGGCAGACAGGTAGACAGACAGACAGACAGGCAGACTGACAGGCAGACAGACAGACAGGCAGACAGACCGATAGGTAGACAGACAGACATGCAGACAGACATGCAGGCAGACAGACAGGCAGACAGACAGGCAGGTAGACAGACAGACAGACAGGCAGACTGACAGGCAGACAGACAGACAGGCAGACAGACCGATAGGTAGACAGACAGACATGCAGACAGACATGCAGGCAGACAGGCAGACAGACCGATAGGTAGACAGACAGACATGCAGGCAGACAGACAGGCAGACAGACAGACAGACATGCAGGCAGACAGACAGACAGACAGGCAGACAGACAGACAGACAGACAGACAGACAGGCAGACAGACAGACAGACAGACAGGCAGACAGGCAGACAGACAGGCAGACAGGCAGACAGACAGGCAGACAGACAGACAGACAGGCAGACAGACAGGCAGACAGACAGGCAGACAGACAGACAGACAGACAGGCAGACAGATGCTCCCAGGAGGAGCAGAGCCTCGGCCTCTTGTCTTTCATTTCAAACAGTCGGAGCTCCTCAGTCAGACAATAGGAGCCTGTCTCCCAAACACAGAGCTCATTCATCCCGACAGCCACCGGACCACAGCCAGGAGGAGGAGGAGGAGGAGGAGGAGGAGGAGGAGGTGGAGGATGAAGAGGAGGAGGAGGAGGAGGAGGAAGAGGAGGAGGAGAGGAGGACGAGGAGGAGGAGGAGAGGAGGAGGAGAGGAGGAGGAGGAAGAGGACGAGCAGGAGGAGAAAGAGTAGGAGGAGGAGGAGGAGGAGAGGAGGAGGAGAGGAGGGCAGAGGAAGAGGACGAGCAGGAGGAGAAAGAGTAGGAGGAGGAGGAGGAGGAGGAGGAGGAGGACAATGAGCACGAGCAGAAGGATGAGGAGGAGGACACACACACACACACACACACACACACACACACACACAGGCTCCCTTTCTGAAGCGTTAACGTTAGCTCCAGCCAGGGGCGCCGCCAGGAATTTTAGGCCCCATGAAAAAAAAAAAATTTACAAGTTGATGGTCTAATAATTTTATATTAGTTTTTACCTATTTTTTGGGGCCCCTGTCAGGCAAGGGCCCTTAGAATTGTCCTAACTTTTCCCCCGTATACGGCGCCCCTGGCTCCAGCTGTCGTGTCCCTGAAACGGCACGCCTGCTGACGGAGCCCCTCTGGTCAAAAAGAGCCGCTTCGTAACACAGAAGGCGACTTTCTGAACGGGAAAGTGAACGTTATGTCAAAAAACACACTGATACGTATCTTTATGCATTTTGAAGAGGTTATATGGAAATGCAGGACCTTTTCCAGTGGGTACACGGCGTAAACCTGCCTATCAGGTAGACTACACCACTGACACACACATGGAGAGTGTGACATGATGTGTGTTTGTGTCACTGCTGTAGGTGTTAATGCGTCAGTGAGGGTTTGCTTGTGTGTGTGTGTGTGTGTGTGTGTGTGTGTGTGTGTGCGCGTCCCAGCCTTGGAAGGACTGTGAGAAAGGGGAAGAGAGAAGAGGAGCGACAGGAAAAGAGAGAGGAGAAGCAGTAGAGAAAAAAAGTGTGTGTGGGAGTGTTTGTGTATGTTTATTTGTCTGTGCATCTGCGTGTGTGTGTGTGTGTGTGTGTGTGTGTGTCTACGTGATTAGATACGTCTGTGTCAGCCTGAGCGAGTGTGTGTGTGTCTGTGTGTGTCCAGACTTGGCCCCATAGTTTTTATTCATACATTTATTCACACTATTTAATATTTTTAAATGTTGTTTTATCTGAGTCTGTGTATGTCTGTGCGTCTGTGTGTGTACGTGTGTGTGTACGTTTGTGTGTACGTATGTGTGTGTGTGTGTGTGTGTATGCGTGCGTGTGGGTAGATGACAGAGATGTGTTCACCACATCAGTGTTAGCAGTGTGTGTGTGAGGTTTCCTCCTCCTCACCGCTGCCTCCTCCACTAAGCCTCATGCCTCTCTCTCTCTCTCTCTCTCTCTCTCTCTCTCTCTCTCTCTCTCCATCCTGCACATGAAATCTGAAGAATGAAAGGTGAAGAAAAAAACAGAAAATTGGGGTGAAATTAGTACTTTATAAATCTGATTAGTCCCTTCTTGCACGTGTGTGTGTGTAAAAGTGTGTGTTAAGGTAGGTTATTGTATCTTGATGTTTTTGTATCGTGTGTGTGTGTGTGTGTGTGTGTGTGTGTGCAGCTGCAGGTTAACTCTGACAGACTGTCAACACCTCGAAGGTAAAAATCATATTGAGCTGAAAATAACGTGGACAGACTAATTTTCTCAGCTGAGAGGAAAACAGGAGCGAGAGCAGACGTCTGCTCCTCTTCCTCTTCATATCTGGGATCGTTTCTACCGCCTGAGCTGAACACGGGACGGGATGCGTTTCATGTTTCCACAAATAAAGAACGAACCTGAAACCTCATAATTCAGGCGTTTGCAGGCGTGGATAAAGGAAAAACAAGCTCATTTTATAAAATTAAAATTTTGTATTGCTGTGGTTCTCAAACTTTTTTCAATAATGCACCCAGTGTGAAATATTTTTTAAAGACAAGGACTCCCTGACTAGTGCCAAAAACAGAAAATAAATAAAAATAAAAAAATACTGAAGATAAAATGTGGTTAATTAAACATACATTTACATTTTTATTGAAGATTTTTTTTTTCATTTTTTAATATTTTTAAATTTTTATTTATATTTTATATTTTATTTTATGTCTATTTATTATTTTTATTAATTATACATTATGTTTGATGTTTATTTTATTTGTTATTTTATTTTATTTATTTATGTGTTTATATAAGCTAATTATTTAAGGAATTATGTATGACAGATGTTTTTAAAATTAACATTTCTCTTTTTTAAAAAAAAAATCTCACATTTTTTATTTTTTAATTATTTAATATTTTTAAATTTTTATTTATATTTTATTTATATATTTTATATTATATTTTATTTCTATTCATTATTTTTTTTTTTTATAAATTATATATTATGTTTGATTCTTTATTTATTTGTTATTTTATTTTATTTTATTTATGAATTTATTTGTTTATTTTTGATTGAACTTAGTGAGCATAGGTGAATTATTTAAGGAATTATGTGTGACTGATGTTTTTAAAATTAACATTTCTCTTTATTTTTATTATTATTTTTAAATCTCACGTACCCCGTTCAGTACTCCAACGTACCCCGAGGGGTCCGCGTACCCCATGTGAGAACCACTGGTGTACGGCAGAGCTACAGCAGGTGACACTGGGGTGTTAAGTTTGTTTTTTGTTGTTCACGCCTGCAGTTTGCAGTGTGAGGCTGCAGCGGCTCGGTGTGACTGGAAGTTTCCGTCGTGTCGCGGAAAACCAGCAGCTTCACTGGGACGCTCCGACGCTGCTCTGGAAAAGTCCAGTGGGAAAGCTGGTCGGGCTCCAGGTCACGCCTGCCCAGAGTGATGCAAAAAGCAGAAACTTTTTTTTTTTCTGAAAAACAGACGAGGAGAGGAAGAGGAAGGAAGGAGGGAGGAAGAGGAAGGAGGAGGAGGAGGAGGTGGAGGAGGAGAGGAGGTGGAAAGTCCCAGAATGGATCCAGGTCAGCCACTTCCACATATCTGTCTGTGTGTGTGACTCACACGGCTATCACACACACTGGACAGCAGGTCTCACACACACACACACACACACACACACACACACACACACACACACACACACACACACACAGACAGACACTGTATACATGATACACTCATACACACAGAAAGACACAGAAGTAGGCTAAATAAACAAAAACATGAACACCAAATACATTCATGCATTTTTACATATACACAAAGCACGCACACACACACACACACACACACACACACACACACACACACACACACACACATAAATGAACAACAACACCTATACTGGATATAGTCATGAAAACACACTCTTACACATCGACAAAGCATGCATTCAGATAAACACACACACACACACACACACACACACACACACTATGTACAGACATACAAAACATACAAAAAATAAAAGAATGATACAGTCTGATAAATTTGCTTATTGATTAACTGATTATCTGGTGGAATATCAACCAAATAACAAATATAATTTATTCACTAATAATTTATTAATTTATGATTAATCTATGATTTTTCATGTCACGTGATTATGGCTGGGAAGTGAACATGTTCATGATCTGCTATTTGTTGTTTTGGCTTTGACAATAAACACTTATAACACCATCTGTCAGTCTACCTGTTAAAGGGGTAGTTCACCCATTTTACTAGCAGCTGTTATTATTATTGTTTATGATTCTGCTGTGGCTGAGCTTCGATGTGTTTGGATGTTCAGATTAAAGACGTCATGCACGCTCTTTACCTCCTTGACTTGATGTGTTTCCTGCAGAAACCGGATGTCGGGACGGGTGGAGGTAAAGAGGCCTGACTGAAGGTTTGATTGGTTGAAAATTTTTATTTGTGCCCTCAAGATATTCGGTTTCCCAGGAAAGAAAAGGCATGTGATTTAATTAATGGAGTCTTTAAACATGCAGAAGTGTTTCTTACTAGTTTATTTGTGTTTAAAGTTCCTCGTCACTGATTGGTCACAGGGAAACTGAACAGCTTTGAAGCTGAGCTGCTCACAAAAGGAAGGCCCTACAGCTTGAAAGTGGTGCTGTAGTTGATAATCTAATCCATACAAAAGTTATATTATTTTTTTTGCAGCGAATCTCTGAGTTACACCGACACTGTTCACGTGAAGCGTCCGTTTGAGTTGGTCTTGTTGATTTTTGGAAAATAAATCCCACATGTGGAGCGCTGGTGGAGAAGGGAGGAGGAACTAGTCAACACGCCCACCGGAGTCAAACCGAGTAGAAACAGAAACAAAAATAGAAATGGAAATTGTGAAAATACAACAAAACTAGGAGCGCTGTTCCTGATCAGTGCCATTAATAAACAATTAAATATGAAATATGAAACTAAATACTTAAAGAATAGAATGGATATTACACTAAAAAACACTGTGTGGTGCAAGCAGAGCCAGTGTGTGTGTGTGTGTGTGTGTGTGTGTGTGTGTGTGTAAAAACGGCACATATTAGATGTGAGAAGGTGACCTCTGAAGATGGCGGGCTCTGGCGCAGGACCTGGTTTATAACACACACACACACACACACACACACACACACACACACCAGGAAAGCCTCGCTCTCCATCAGATTGTGTGTGTGTGTGAAACTTCTCTAAAACCGTGTGTCATTCAGAGAGAGCCTGACAAAGAAACAAAAAAACATTTTTCCATAAGCTTTGACGGGAATATTAGGCGGAAGCGGACGTCCTGCTGGAGTCTGACTCTTATCTGTGTGTGTGTGTGTGTGTGTGTGTGTGTGTATTTTTGTCGTGTGTTTCCTTTCTGGACTCGGCACATCTGGCAGAAGTGATCGGCTGTGGTTTGGTTTCGCTCCGATTTCTTGTAAATTAGCTTCATCAAACTAAAACAGACGCATTTTAAAAGCAGCCAGTCGCTCCCACTCATGATTCCTGTGTGTGTGTGTGTGTGTGTGTGTGTGTGTGTGTCTGTGTGTGTGTGTGTGTGTGTGTTGGGAGGAGTTTCTGTGTATTTCTGCGTATTCATCTGTGTATTTCTCTGTCTGGGTTGTGTGTGTTTTGTGCGCATGTGTGTTTCTGATTCTGCCTTGCGTGATTGTGATTGTGTGTGTGTGTGTGTGTGTGTGTGTGTGTGTGTGTGTGTGTGTGTGTGTGTGTGTGTGTGTGTGTGTGTGTGTGTAGACATGTGTCTGTCTGTGGTCTGGCTGAGTGTGTGGCCTTCACTCGGCTGTACGTGATTGTTTCACATGATCTTCGACTTCACCCTCTCTCTCTCTCTTCTCTCTCTCCCTCTCTCTCTCTCCCTCTCTCTCTCTTTCTTCTAAAAGGAAGAGGTCACATTTATTTCAGGTAGCCTCTCATTTTGGTCACGCTTTTACTTAAAAGCCTGTAATCCGGCCAGAACTTTCTCTCTCCTGTTTCCTCCCCGCTCCTCTGCGTCTCTGTCATTAGAGAGCATCAATCTGTCATTATCAAATTAATAATCCCGCCGCGCCGTGACGACTGCAAACCGGTGACATCACGGCGTGTCGTGCTCGTGCGCGCGTCTCTCTCCGCGTTGAAACCACATTTCCCATCAGCCCCCCTGGTTGCTGCCGCTGATGGTGACATTTTGGAGGTGATTTTTTTTTTTTAGCTCCGTCCGCTCTGGAAGAACAGCGCCCTCTTCCTGTTTTGTGGCGTAAAGCAGATTATCCGGCTAATCCCACCTGCTGCTGCTGCTGCTGCTGCTGTCATCGGGGTCGTGTGTGTGTGTGTGTGTGTGTGTGTGTGTGTGTTTACAGTAATTACAGCGGTGACGTCTCCAAATGAATGTAGTAATGACACGTTTGTGCTCCAAAAAAAAAAAAAAAAAAAAAAAAAAAAAAAAGCCACTGTAATGTCAACAGTGTGTAGGTCCACAGCTGTGCAGACGGTGAGGTCACACGCTGTTTACCTGCATATTCATACGACTCGCCTTGACGTATTTATAGCTCTGTGTAAATATTTTGAATTGGTTTGCTCTCTCCTATACATCATCCAGGTGTTTTTTTTTATTATTATTATTATTTTCATAATTCTGTTAAATAAAAAACTTCACTTTTTCGTGCTGCATTCGCCATTAAAATGTCCTCTTATGAAAAGACTTGACATGATGTGACTCATTTCTATCATAAAAATATAATTCTTGGCACTAATGATTGCATTTGTGCCTCTAGTGATGCACACATGAGTAAAGGCAGGAGAGACACGAGACGGGACGTCCCAG
>NC_043995.1:31389080-31396580 GCF_902150065.1 Myripristis murdjan | reverse complement strand
TGTGGGTTTTAAGGTCGTATACAGTTAACCACCCTGCCTTGCCTTGTTCAGGTTATCTTCTTCTGTTGTTTAAATTGTTCATATTTCTATTTGTTTTTCTATATTCCTTGTTTATAGTGTTTATATTGCTCTTTGCTATTTATTATCTGTTTATACTGTTTATAATGTAAATTGTGCTTCATATTTTGCTCTCCACTTTGCTGCTGTGATGTGTGAAATTTCCCCACCGTGGGACTAATAAAGGAATATCTTATCTTATCTTATCTTATCTTAACCTGGGATGGTGTAAACTGGAATTTATAAAACGAAACGAAAAGACAGCAACTTTAATTTTGTTTCTTTTTCACTTACAGTTTTTTTTTTCTTTTTTCTTTCTTTTTTGTGTCCTTACCCTTAAATTAGGATCCATTTTTTCCTCCCTTAGATTTTCTGGTTCCTGAGCTGGTTCTGTTGGGGGTTTGGAGCGGAGCCGCTGTGTCATGAATATAGAAATAATAAATATTGAGAGAAAGGTGGGAACAAGACCTGGGTGTCTTATTCACTCACTAAATGTAAATTAAAAAAAAGAAAGAAAAGAAAGAAAACGCCCACATCATCATTTTATACACATTTCTTTGGAAATTCAGTGGGTTTGAGCAGCGATGACAAAATCACCTGTTGCTTTTTATTTTATTTATTTATTTATTCATTTTTTTAAGTAACTGATGATTTGGTCCTACCTGCTTTGTTAAGTCTTTTCTGGACACAATTTAATTTTTCTAGAGCTCTCTTCCATCCATTCCTGAAATTCAGGCGATGTCCAAATTTAAAGTGATAGTTTTGGTTTCTCCGCTGTCATCTCCATCTTTCCTGCAGAGTAAGACACACACACACACACACACACACACACTGAGCACGGTCCAAACCATCTAAAACATTATGTCATGCTGCCTCAAGTGATTCTAACTGTATTTTTGGACTTTATATTCTGTCTTATATTCTGCATGTGTTTGTGCTGATGCTGCCTCTTTGGGCAAAATGAGACGTTTAATGCCAACGGGAGAAACCAGCATCTCCAAATCTGGTTGCTCTACCTGGCAACCAGAGTCACTTTGGTTCTGCTGCAGCCGAAACTGGAATAAATGATCCTCATGTTACATAAGAGAAACCTGTGGGCCGGGAGAGGGTTTTGTTTGCGTGTTGTGGAGGAAGCTGTTTGGTAACGGGCGGCGGTGGCGGTGGCGGTGGCGGCGGCGGCAGGATTTCAGTGGGTGGATGTTTGATGGATGACGGGGAGTCGGAGTAAAAACACCGTGAAGTTTGTGCTTATGGAGGATTAACCGGCTCGATGCTTCTCCCACACCCAAACACGGCCGAATTCACCTTCAGTCCTCCCGACGCCCTTCAACAATCTGCGTATGAGGCCGAGGTTTTCAGAATTTTATTTCAAATTTTATTACGTCACAGCCGCGTTTTCAGGTTGTCCCATTCCAGTGAACGTGACGGGACGGGCGGCCTCCTGTTCCTCAGTCCTGATGCTGAAACTCTCCATCAGTCCATCAGTCCTACATCTATGCACATTTTATACACCTATGCACACGGTTTTTTGCACATTGCTTTTTGCACACTGGGTTGTATTTAGATCTTATTCTTTATTTTTTATTTATTTAATCTGTAATCTGTGGATAGTGCTGAAAAACTGCGAATTTCCTTCGGGATGAATAAAGTATCTATCTTTCTATCTATTCTATCTGTACTGCCTCTTTCTGAAGACAGTTAATAATTATCAATAACTATTATGTTATTAATAATTACTCACTGGAATCATAGATGTCGATGTGGTGACACCTTTTATTTAGTCAAAAAATACATGTAATACCTTTTATTAAGTTCCTTCAAATATTATGTAAGCACAGATATTATGAGTCTGGACAGATGTAAATGTGTCTGGTGGGAACTCCAGTTACTTTCAATTTATGTTTTTTTTTTTTTTTTTTTTCACACACGGTGGTTACACAACAGGTGTGGCACTTTTCACTGAATTAAAACGAAAAATAAAAACACAGAAACATCTGTGGACTGATGCTGTGCAGAATAATAAAGTGCATGAAAAAAGGGACATTATCTAAAGCTGATTCTCCCTCCGTTCATTTCTCTGTCTTGTAGAGTTTGACAAAACTTTTTGTTGAATGTTGCATCTCATTCCTGCTTTGCTGCATTTTCATAATCAGGTCGCCGGGCGTTCAAGGTCAAAACAAGGTCACATGTTATAGCTCATTTCCATTATAAAGAGCTGTGCCGTGGGCATGCCCCTCTCCGGGTTGGTGGAGAAGTCCTGCCTCAAGTGGAGGAGTTCAAGTATCTCGGGGTCTTGTTCACGAGTGAGGGAAGGATGGATGACCGAAAGGACAAGATCGCGGATACAAGCGGCTGAAATGAGTTTCCTTCGCAGGGTGGCCGGGCGCTCCCTTAGAGATAGGGTGAGGAGCTCGGTCACTCGGGAGGAGCTCGGAGTAGAGCCGCTGCTCCTCCGCATCGAGAGGAACCAGTTGAGGTGGCTCGGGCATCTGTTTCGGATGCCCCCTGGACGCCTCCCTGGGGAGGTGTTCCGGGCATGCCCCACCGGGAGGAGGCCCCGGGGAAGACCCAGGACACGCTGGAGGGACTATGTCTCTCGGCTGGCCTGGGAACGCCTTGGGGTTCCCCCCGAGGAGCTGGCGGAAGTGTCTGGGGAGAGGGAAGTCTGGGCGTCCCTGCTTAGACTGCTGCCCCCGCGACCCGGCCCCGGATAAGCGGTAGAAGATGGATGGATGGAGCCGTGCCGTGAAGGGCTGTGCCGGGCTGAGCCCAGCACGGCCCTGTTTGGCCTTGGAGTGTTTCCATTGCTTATGGTACCAGCGGGACGGCGTCATAGAATTAGAGAGGCGCGCTCGTTGCCATGGAGTTGTTATAGTAACAAGAGGAGCGGTCAGTTGTTAGCCTACATTAGCTTTTTGCCACTTTTTTTAATGGACAAAATCTTGTTTGAATAAAAAAGCCACTGGCCGGCAGCAGGTGGGTCAGCCGCAGCACCGGTCAGCGTCAGGCGGGTCGGCCGCGACACGGGTCGGCGGGTTGGCCCGCCTGACGCTGACCGGTGCTGCGGCTGACCCACCTGCTGCCATCATCATCATCTTCACAGATGCTCTGCCATCTGCGCTTAGTGGTCACATTTCCATTTCCATTTGTAAGAAAAATGTAAACTGGGCTACAAAACAGAAAAACCCAACAAAAAACTAAGCAAGCAAATCAATTTCTTCCATAATCTCTCCAGAAACTAATGTTTGTAAATAACAGCCCACTGGCTGAAGGTTTAATGGTTGACACTTGTCACTTGTCAGTTTGTAGCAGCCTGGTTAACTGACATTCTAACGGACCAATCACGAAGGAGATCATATTTAGGCCCGCCTCCGCGGCCCCATTCTAACCGGGCCAGCACCAGATGTCAAACCGGGCTGAAATCTTTCACGGTTGGTTCCCGGAACCAAGCGGGCTGCTGGAGTGGGAATGAATGTGGAACCGTGAATTTCACGGCACGGCGCGGCACAGCACTATAGTGGAAAAACGCTATTAGTCAGCTTGTGATTGGTCCAGAGGGCGGACGCATCATCGCTGGGGGACGACGGCAGCATTTAACGCTGGGATTTTAAACTTTAGTCTGATTTGCATGAATGATGAAGATGCTGTGGAGGAGGAAGAGGAGGAGGAGAAGGAGGTGGATGAAGAGGAAGAGGAGGAGGTCAAGAGGGGGAAGCGAGGATGAGGAAGGTGAGGAAGGTCCATTTGAAGTTGGCGTCTGTCCCAAAAACAACGGGCACACCTGGAGACCAAATTGGTGGTGTTGTTTCACTCACACACACACACACACACACACACACATACACACACATGCACAGACACAGACACACACACACACACACACACACACACACACTTCAAAGCAGCGTGACTACAGGGCTCAGAGAGACTAAATACCGTTTACCTTCAACTGCACTGACGGATCGGCTTCCTCTGCACTCACACAGCACCGGAAACACACACACACACACACACACAGCACACGCATACGCACACGCACACACACACACACACACTGCAAGCACACATGTACACCAATTGTTTTTCAGTTTCATGTGTAAAAGATGCGTGTTTGTGTGTGTGTGTATGTGTGTGTGTGTGTGTGTGTGTGTGTGTGTTTACACTTGTCTCATGTCACTGACAGCGAGGTGTCCAGTTCCTGCTGGGTTGAAAGTCGGGGTGTGTGTGTTGTGCACTTCTTAGCATAACCTGCACTTACTTCTGTGTGTGTGTGTGTGTGTGTGTGCGTTTTTCTGGGACTGTTCTCTTGTCATGTTTATGATCATCAGTTTGTATAAAATTCACACTCACTTTTTAAATCTTCACTTTGTAGAATCTAAATTCTACAAAGTAAATTCGATTTTGCTTTGGAAATCAAAATTGATCTCTTATTTGCCCAAATCCAAAATTGGCTGTAAGTACCGAGGGTTTCTCCTCCAGAATTGTCCGGTTTGCAAAGCGTCTGAAGCAGCACGCAGGACGCTGAAACTCAGAATAACTGTAATAATAATAAATAAAAAGCACTGAAATTGGTGAGTTTGTGGAATTTTTTTGATTTGCGTTGTCATCATTAGCAGGAAAATTAAAATGTGAAGCGTCAGCATCTTTGTGGAGCGAGGTGAGGGCTCAGTGTGACTGACAGCGTCCAGAGAGGAAAAACAAATCATAAAGAGGAAAAGAGCAAAAAGGGAAGAGATAAAACAACAAAACTGACACGTGAACACGGGACGTCCACCGCGGCGGCGGCTACCTGAGGCTCCGCCCACCTGAGGCTCCGCCCACGACGCCACAAGTCCTGATGTGACTCAGCGTCCATCCTGCATCACGCAATGGACAACAGGCTGAATAATTATTTTAAATTAAATATTTTCTTGCATTGCAGTTTTAAATTAAATTAACTTGAAATATTCCCCTTTTCCATTTTTTCCTTAAATTTTCCCCTCAGTTTTGTTTGTTTGTTTGTTTGTTTGATTGTTTGTTTTGTTCCAGTGTATTTGTGAACACTGACAGATCACGGTGAGATTAAACCACAAAGAAGAAAATATTAAAATGAGCCACGATTCATTTTCAGTTTCTAGTGAGTTAAATTACAGTAAAATTAAACTGGTCCTTTTTGGCTGAGGACTCCCTGGAAGTCCCTCGAGGACCGCTGGGGGTCCCCGGGCCCCACTTTGAACACCACAGCTCCACTCAGTGAAGTGTAAAAGTGTGAGGAGCAGAAACAGCAGCTTCACGCTCTCAGGAGAAGTGAACAGAGGCTTTTTCTCTTCAGATTAAAGGCCAGGTGTGCAGTGAGGGCCGGGCCCCGGACACACACACGCCGGCCGGGCCCCGGACACACACACTGCCCAGGCCCCGGACACACACAACCCGGCCGGGCCCCGGACACACACACTGCCCAGGCCCCGGACACACACACACTGCCCAGGCCCCGGACACACACACACTGCCCAGGCCCCGGACACACACACGCCGGCCGGGCCCCGGACACGCACGCCGGCCGGGCCCCGGACACGCACGCCGGCCGGGCCCCGGACACACACACGCCGGCCGGGCCCTCTGACTCTGAGATAATCCATCTGATGATGCAGTCGAGGTGCGTTCACTGACAGTTGGACAAGAAACTACCCAAAGTGAAGCAGAGCAGAGAAACTAAAACATCAGGAAATACAATCAAACAGAGGAAATAAAGGCCTGCAGCCGCTCTGCATCCCAAACCAGATACCAAGGAGACAGATGAGCTGCTGACGGGGATGTGGACCTCCAACATGTGTGTGTGTGTGTGTGTGTGTGTGTGTGTGTGTCTCTCAGCCAAACGTGATGTCAGTCACACAGAGAAGCTGTGGTCTCACCGTCATGAGACAGGAACCATCAAACTGTCAGATCTCACACGGGATGTTTGTGTCTATCAGGTGTTTTCCTGCGGTCTCACACACTCACACACACACATACACACACACACACACACACACACACTTGCACAAACAGAGTTACAAACAGAGAACTATAGAAAAAACATAGAAACACATTCACGTAGATAAGCTACAGGTTCAAACAAAATGTAAACACACACAGGCAGAGATGTATGCACATGCACACATGCACGCGCACACACACACACACACACACACACACACACACACACACACACACACACACACTCATGCAGCAGACAGTGCTGTAGGAAATGGCTGGCTGATTGTCTTGTTTTGTCAACATGTTGACGTTCCAGCAGCCAATCAGAGTGCAGGTCTACCACGCAGACATGCTGCTGCGTGCTTCTCATACACACACACACACACACGCACACACACACACACACACACACACACACTGATGTACATAATGTACAGAAAACAACAGGTACACACACAGCTGACCCAGACACAAAAACTTAAAGTCATTCCAACACAGACACACCTACTACTGTCTCTCTCTGCAACACACACACACACACACACACACACACACATGCAGAAACACACACACACACACACACACACTCGTACACACTATCTCGTGCAGTTGGCCACTGCTTGTTTTCAGAAAACAAACCAAATCACAGAGAGATGACAGGTCGGCCCTCAGGACAGACAACACTCCTACCTCTCTCTCTCTCTCTCTCTCTCTCTCTCTCTCTCTCTCCCTCTGTCTCTCTCTCTCTCCCTCTCTCTCTCTCTCTCTCTCTCTCTCTCTCTCTCTCTCTCTCTCTCTTTCTCAGTTCAGTTATATTCAAGTGGGCTTTATTGGCATGAACTACAAATGTACTTAGTGCCAAAGCGTTTGGTGTAGAAAACAAATGCAAGTTAAAAGAAAGTGACAACACAAATGAAACGGGGGAATTTAATGACATCAGCTGTAAACAGACTGTAAACGACAAATTAGACTCATAAATCAAATTTAAATCCAATGACAGCGGCCGTTTTTTTTTTTTTTTTTTTAAGTTTTCATTGCTTCTGTTGGTGAAGTACGCAGACTGTGGTTGGTACAAACTGCAAATTACGGCCTGTAGTTGCGTGTTAAAGTTAAGGGACCTCTACTGGACACGTACAGAACTGCAGTCTGCTACACGAGAGTTCGATTCTTGTGTGAATGGCGTTTTTTTTTGTTCCCCGATGATGAGCGATGTTAGCTTTAGTCACTTGCCACCTCTTTCTCTTGCCTTGGCTAACGCATCAACAGTGTGTGTATTGCAGTTTATCCCTACGTGACTATCATGCAGCCGGTTATTAAGATTAATTAATGTTTTCACTGTTGTTGCAACCGCGAGGAAGCAAAATGACGCCCAACGCTGCAGGAACCTCCACGCTGACGAGCCTTTAATCTCATCCCGAGTCTCCAAATCGTGTTTTTTTCTTGAGGCGCTGAGCCGAGAAACTCCGACTTATTTCCACTGCAAGTCCA
>NC_043995.1:31379080-31384080 GCF_902150065.1 Myripristis murdjan | reverse complement strand
GTGGCGACACACACACACACACACACATCACTCAGGAATGTAAACACCGGCGGTTGCTGGTTCAAATCCCTGCAGAAACAACAGAGCCGGGGCGGACTTCCCCGGCAGTCTGGACACGAACCACGGCAAAAAAAAAAAAAAAAAAAAAAAAAAAAAACCCACGCAGCTGCTGTTTACTTTCTAACCTCTGCTTACTGTTTCTGCAGCGCCGCCCTGCTTCCACATCGGTGAAACCACGGCGACGCACTGGTGGACGCTGCTGGGAGGTTAAAGGAGAACACTGGTGACATTTACATCTCCATCTTAACAAGTCATTTTTAATCAGCGCTGAAAAAGAAAAAAATCTGCCCATCAGATGAGATAAAGCCACTTGAGCAGCGTTTACTTGCGGCGATGATGTCCTCGCTCCAGCAGCACAGCTCTCAATCACTGTGACAGAATCTTACATAAAATAAAACCTTGTTTTTTTGCAATCTGCATCTGTAATTTGAACCAAACATACACAAACCAGCGTGATGCAAACGGACAGGTACTTTTGATGTGACATTATTATTATGCATTTATTTGTCCCCTTGGGGAAATTTGATTTGCAGCAGAGAAATTCTCATGACATTACATAAAACAACAATTGAACACATCCACAGTCATACAAGCACACCAGCTATACATTAGAAAAAGGAAAATAAATAATGTTTGTGAACACTTGTATCCTGGAATAGAAACACTTGGGCCAGACCAGCTGGACACCCTGTTACTTGGTTGTGTTTAAGAATCTGATGGCTTGTTGTTTGTAAGTGGATGTCTGTCATCACACATGATTGAATTTGCCTTCCTCAAAACGCGGCCTTTATAAGTGCCATCGAGGCTTGGAAGAGATGTACCTAAAAGTTTACTGGCTGTTGTTACAATCTTCCTTGTAGCTTTTTTCTGAGCCTCAGAAGCATTTCCAAACCAGCAGATAATACAGAAGCACAAAACACTTTCAATAAAAGCACAATAAAACATGTGGAGTAGCCGTCAGAAGCCGAGGAGGCGCCGTGAAAACAGCACAGAGTCAGAGGAGAGGGATCGGCTGGTCTCTGTGCAGAATCACTTTTCTCAGGAGTTTTTCTGCAAACAAGAATAAATATGTCAGGCAGAAGAAGGCAGATTAGCCCACTGCTAATAGTACTAGTACCACTGTGACTACTACCACCACTACCGCTGCTATTAATGCTACTGCTAGTAGTACTACTTATACTGTTGCTACTACTGCATCTACTAATATTTCTACTGCTGTGACTTAAACTCTAGCTGCAACCATGACTACTACTGTAACTGCTACCTCCACTACTACTACTGTCACAGTGGCTACTGCGACTATTACAACAAGTACTACTTGTACTACTACTACTCCTACTTCTACTCCTGCTGCTACTCGTGCAAATGCTGTACTGCTACTACTACTGCTGGTACAGGGTATAACTTCATATATCCTGTGTACTAAAAATATATTCCTATATTCTATAACTGCCACTATTTACTACTACTATTACAATTAATATTGACACTAATGCAGTTTCAATAAGGAGAGACTTATTATTGAGGTGAAAGACAATGAGAAATGTGAAGTAGATTATTTTTTTCCTGATGAAAACGACACTTGATTGCTGATAATATGCTCTGGATGACTAACGTATGACTAGATTATATTCTACAGTAAAGCTGAAGCTGCTCGATGTGAGTCAGATCGAGACGCCCCCAAAAAAAAGCAAAATTGAGGAAGTTTGTCTGCACCTCTTCAAAATGCTCAGACAAATAACTGAGCAGCTTTTAGCAGACTTTTTAATTTTTTTTTTTTTTTTTAAAGTACTTCCTTTTAAAGCTGCTGAGTTGTGGCCTTCACAGAGGATGATGAAGAGGATGATGATGAAGGATGATG
Organism: Myripristis murdjan; assembly: GCF_902150065.1. NCBI lineage: Eukaryota > Metazoa > Chordata > Actinopteri > Holocentriformes > Holocentridae > Myripristis > Myripristis murdjan. The sequence goes on along the minus strand of NC_043995.1, from coordinate 31,382,159 downwards.
ACTGGCCCAATGCAGCCTGACAAAATGGGACAGTTCAGGCTCTTAGCGGCTCTTAGAGGATATTCTAAAGGGTTTTGTAGTTTTATATTTCAGTATCATACACGGATAATACTGCATCATCATCATCATCATCATCATCAGATGTGTCCATACTGCCAGTGATCCAAGCTACAAGGAGCAGCTTCACAGATACAGTTTGCTTTGTTTGTTCTTATGTAATGACTAAGATGACAAGTGACACCTGTCTCTTAATAATCAAAGTAAATTAAAAATCCAACTATATTGATTTTTTTTTTTTCCTCTGACTTGGGGATCATTTAAACCTGTGAACATGAAGTTGACAGAACTAGGCATTCATTTAGATGTGGTGATCATATATTCTGTAAAGTGACGTGGAGACGTCTGCAGTGTGTGAATCAGTGAGCTGAGCTGCTGTGGAGACTGGCTGGAAACCCCCCTCCCCACACACATGCACACACACACACACACACACTGCACACGGTCCTGAAGGGCTGCTGTGTGTCTTGCAGATGCTGACTGATGAAAAAAACAAAACAAAACAAAACAAAAAATCGAGGTCACGATGAGTTTTGTTGATCCGCACCGTGTGGAAATGAACCAGCCGATGCGTTCCCAACATTGTGAACTTGGCCTAACGTGCACTTTAAAATGAAAAGTGAACGAGCGGCGGATGTGACGCCGCGGCGACACAATGCGGCCATTCTTCCCCGCTCAAGTGCCACATCCTTCCTATTGTTTCACACAGCCGCCTTTTTCATGAATGAAGCACCTGCAGGCCGGGCCGCTGCCAGCCGCCGCTCATGAATGGGAACACATGAATACACAGAGGTGTGCACGTGCACTCACATACACACAGGCAGCTACGTGCACGTGCACACAGGAGCAAACACATAATTCGATTGTCACAAATTTCCCCCATTATGACTAATACTGTTAATGCTGCCAGTAATACTACTACTGCTAATACTGCTGTTACCAGTATTATTAGTAGTACTGCTTATATTGCGACAGGCAGTCATTCTTTATCTGGTACTACTACTGCAACTACATCCACTATTGTAGTAATATTTTACTGCTACCACAACTGCCACTAGTACTGAAGTGACTACTATCTTTTTCTAATAGTTATACTACTGCTACAAATTAAGATTACCATGTAATACTACAACTGTTGTTACTGTTACTTTTTAGTATGGCTTTTAACTAAATTTTATTTTAAATTTTATTTTCTAAATTTTATTTATTTTTTTTTTTTTTAACCTTTTAGTCAGGTTCTTAACTGAATTTTATTTTATTTATTATTTATTTATTTGACCTTTTTAGACTGTTTTTTAATTGAATTTTATTTATTTGATTATTTTTACCTTTTTAGTCTGGCCTTTAACTGAATTTTTATTTATTTTATGACTTTTATTCTTTAGATATTTACTGAATTTTAATCTATACAGTCATCTTATGTCTCTATAGTATCGATTATCTTCTCTCTGGAGTTTCCTCGCCTCAAAGTGCCGAGTGTAGGAGAGCGTTTCCTCAGTGTTCTTAATTCCTCAGTGTTTTTAAATTTGGGTGTGTGTGTGTATGAGTCTGTGTGTGTGTGTGTGTGTGTGTGTGTGTATCTATGTATGTGTGGGAGAAGGGGGGATATCTCTTGTGTCTATTGTTTGTTGTATTGTTTTTATGTAAAGCACTCTGGGCTGCTCTATAAATAAAGTTTGACTGATTGATTGATTGACTTCCAACAATAATACTAATACCACTACTGTGACCGCAGCTGTTACTTCTGCTACTACTACTACTACTACTTCTACTATACCACAACTACTACTGTGACTACTGCCAACACTACTGCAGCTACTAATGCTACTACTAGGAGAACAACTTATACTACTGCTACTACTGTTACTCCTGCTAATACTTCTATTGCTGTGACTAAAACTATAGCTGCTACCATGACTACTACTGTAACTGCTACCTCCACTACTACTACTGTCACAGTGGCTACTACTACTACTACAAATACTACTACTACTTCTTCTTCTACTCCTGCTGCTACTAGTACAAATGCTGTACTTCTACTACTACTGCTGGTACAGGGTATAACTTCATTGCAGTTTCAATGAGGGGAGACTTATTATAGAGGTGAAAGAGAGTGAGAAATTTTAAGTGAGATTACATTTAGTGTGAAAAAGAGAAGCGTGAAGTAGATTATTTTTTTTTTTGTGAACGAGTAGGATATGGGTTTTGGCAGCCAGAGCCTGGACGCTGGTGGAGGTGATGAAGAGCGTGAGTCATCAGGGCGAAACTTCTCCGATCCGAGGTGTTAACGGTGATGCTGGATGACAGCAGGGAGTGGGAGGACGCTTTTAAATTTTGACGGCTTGCTGGTGATTGGCTGAAGGCGAGCGAGGTGGGTTGTGATTGGACGAGGAGGACGGGGACGAGCTGCTGGAGCGTCGAGCAGGTCCTCCTGGCTGAGCTTCATTACAGCTGCTGGCGCTGGTGTCCGGTGAGCGAGAGGCCCAGGCGGTCTCAGGTTTGAACCCCGCAGGAGCTGACATTGTGCCCTTGAGCAAAACGTGTTAACTTCTTATCAGCCGAGTGTCGGAGATGTAAAAATTCCTCCTGACGACGGTGTTTTTGTCACTCTGCTTTTACTGATGAGAGATCGTGAATTGAGGTCGATTGAATGTCATTACTTTTAGCACCTCAGTGTTTGTATTAGTCTCCTAGAAAGCTCCAATTAATCGCCCGGGCGTTTAATACGCAAAATCAACTTGGACCCCAGGCGTTTAAAAGAACCAGGCGGCTATTCGCTGCAGGCCTTTATTTATTTTTGCACAGACCTGCACCAGGCCATTATCGTGATGACAGTTACTGTCCAACATATTTATAGTCGGTCGATTTAAGATTACAGTCCACCCTTTTTTCTAACGTTAGCTAGCTCTCTTATTTTGACAGAAAACAGAAGTGCCACACAGTTATTGTGCGGCTAACTGTTTACTTCTGCAAAAATAAGGTGAACAGCCTTATTTTGGGTTACCTCAATATAATGCAAATA